>NW_027445030.1:300000-600000 GCF_048569485.1 Anomaloglossus baeobatrachus | reverse complement strand
GTGGTGTCCCACCTCACCACACACCGTTGGTGGCGTCACAAACTTAATACGGCCTAGCCCATACATCTACATTCCTCCTTTTATTCGACATGTCCGCGAGACCCCCGGGTCGAGCCACTCTCTTAGAAGGTCTGGATCCGACCAACGGCGGCTGCTGGCACAGGGGCAGCACAAAAGCATTTTTGTGGGTTCGGATATTCAGAAACCCATGAATGAAGGATGACGTGTTTTAAACAATAATGAAAACTGTTGAAAAAAGGGCTTGGGACTCTTTGAAAGAAGCAATAAATACGTTTCTAGGTAACAACAAAGAATCAAAATTTAAGTCCATCGTGGAGAACATGCTGAAACGTTTCAAAGCCTTGGGTTGTCTAATGAATTTGAAGTTACATTTTTTACATTCCTATTTGGACTACTTGTCTGAAAACCTTGGTGCTGGTGGGAAGAACAAGAAGGTTTTCATCGGAATATCAAGGAGATGGAACGACGATACCAAAGTAAATGAAACGTGAACATGATTGCCGGATGCTTCACAGAGAAGATCCACAGGCCTTCTATAAGAGAAAAGGGGGATTTAGAGAAAAGGAAAAAGTGCAAGAATAAATTTCTAATAAAGTTGCAGAATGACTGTACAATAAATAAATGTATTTTATATATAAAATTGTGAATATTTTTGGTTACAATAAGTATTTTTCTTGTTCATGTCACTTGTATGTAACTTCACACATGGATTGTACAAAATCAATATTTGATGGTTAAAAAAAAAATATTTTTTTTTTTTTAAATCAGGACATTAGAAAACATAATAATCAGTCACTGGATTTGAAGTTTCATAAACCAAAATTTTACATAGCTGTGTAATTTGTCGGGCACCCACCGACAATAGAATAGCGCCAGATTTAGGAAGCTGGCTGAGGTCTGCAAAGTCTGTAGCCAGGTGACAAAATTGTCCAACCTGGGTTTCTTCCTTAAGTAGTCTCTGGTATGATGATATGGTATAATCCTGGCAGCCGGAGTCGAAATCCCTAGATTGCGGTTATGATCTCCAATCGGAATTGGAGCCCCTAGATTGAAGCCATGTAGCCAAGTAATCCTCTAGTTGAAGCCAAAGTCCCTAGACCGAGTCCACAAGGCATCAAGCTGCATGGATAATGTTCATTTAAATGATGTGGATAGAAAGACTGAAGATATCTACATGTAGTCTGAAATCCATCATGAATCAATACTATTTTACACAGTCATAAGCAGCCCATGGGCATTCACCTGCATTCAAACCAATAACAGCTCATAGACCAGACAATCCATCTACCACTGGACCAAAGACAGGAAGTTAAATCCACTGCCTGCGGTAACCAACTTAATCCTATAGGCTACTCACACAACAAACCCAACAGAAAGGAAAAAAACATGGCTTCGATTATCCATCCAATGAAAACGCATAACCATTGTGAGCCATTGGACAATGCAATTGGACACTTGGTGACATGGTGCACGGCCCAATGAATCAAGTCTTTACTTCATATTCACGGTTTAAGCCCTTGGGTTCTAATGTGCCCAGAGTACATATCCAGAAAGATTCTCTTTCTTTGAGCTAAACACAAGTCAACAATACATTGTAAGCAGATTCTATTACCAGTCCCACACCATTTTGTGACGCATAATCACACAGTGATCCAATTAAGATTCCAAGTCATCGAACATGTCCAAGCCATACGCAGAGGAGGCAATAGAATTAGGAAGCTCAAAGAAAGGGAATCTTTCTGGATATATACTCTGGGCACATTGGAACCCAAAGGCTTAAACCATGAATATGAAGTACAGACTTGATTCATTGGGCCATGCATGGACATAATGGACATAATTCTAATAGGCAGGACAGGTAATAAGGAGCACAAGTTATATGCTAAAATGTGTTGTGTGACAAGACAGACACAGGAAAGGACATGATAACAGGTGTAGGGACCAACAAGGTGAGACAAGGGGTATCAGGATAGGGTCAAGTAGGTATGAATGTAGTAATGGGGCAGGCATAGAGAATTGTATGTGAATGTGAATTACAATAAATCACTAAGGAAAGGAATATGTGAGTGTGTGCCTAATGTAAACTAATATTGTACTGGCAAAATTATAGATGGAAAGGGAGAAGGGGAGGGGGGAGAGAGGAGGCTGTAATTGACTACAAGGGTATGAGTTATGAGTGATCATAGGGATAGTGTTACATAAGTGGAAATACCTATGGAGGACCGGATGTGTAAGCGCATACCTTATACAAACCTATAGAGTGCTGATGGGTGAGAGTGTGATGTTAGATATAAGACATCCTATAGTGAATAGTGAGCCGTAATCAAGTGCAACAGGGATATTTCACGTGACTATGGGAACCTGGAAGGTAAAGAAAGGGGAGAAAAAACTGTTAGACAAGGTAATCAGACATAATGTAACCAGTTGATCAGACATGATCACCTGGTTTGAGACCCCCTGCCTTACACTATATAGATATCATGTTCATTCCCCATCTATCTTGCTCAGGAGAGCATCTCCCTCCCCCCGGCACCAAGGGCAGCTCATACTGAATTGTTACATTGACTAGTAACACTGCACACAGAAATGCACCTTAATATTCCACTGTTAACCCTTTCCTCCCAGCAGTAACACACAACTCCTCACCTTGATATCATGGTGATTTATGGTCAGAATGACTTCAATGCGATCAGTGATTTCTATTCTAGCTCTGCTCACATAGATTTTATATCCACACTCAACTATAGGCCGTTCTTCATATTTTGGGGGCTTTTAGTCAGATATACTAGTTTGTGCCTGTATAGTATTGGTGTAGATGGGAGTGTAGGGCATGGGTTACATGGCACTGTGGTGGAATACTGATGGGAGGTATTGGTGCTGTGTTTGATGCTTCTACTGGGTATTTTCCTACAAATACTGGAACAGCTCACTGCTTAGAATGATCCTTCCCAGCTCTATAATATATTATATATACCCCACAATGCAGGCTCACACACACATTTGTCTCAAGTGTGTTGTAGGGACACAGATACAGTCTTGGTCATGTGACTAAAGGCTACTTTACACACTGCGATATCGGTCCCGATATCGCTAGTGTGGGTACCCGCCCCCATCTGTTGCGCGACACGGGCAAATCGCTGCCCATGCCGCACAACACCGACCAGACCCGTCACACATACTTACCTGCCCGGCGACGTCGCTGTGTCCGGCGAACCGCCTCCTTTCTAAGGGGGCGGTCCGTGCGGCGTCACAGCGACGTCACTGAGCGACGGCCCAATAGCAGCGGAGGGGCGGAGATGAGTGGCCGGAACATCCCGCCCACCTCCTTCCTTCCTCATAGCGGCTGGGAGGCAGGTAAGGAGAGGTTCCTCGTTTCTGCGGTGTCACACGGAGCGATGTGTGCTACCGCAGGAGCGACGAACTACATCGTTACTGCTGCAGTAACGATAATCGAGAATGGAGACCCATGTCACCGATGAGCGATTTTGCACGTTTTTGCAACGATGCAAAATCGCTCATCGGTATCACACGCAGCAACATCGCTAATGCGGCCGGATGTGCGTCACAAATTCCGTGACCCCAACGACTCCGCATTAGCGATGTCGCAGCGTGTAAAGCCCCCTTTAGTGGGAGTGATGTACAGGGTCTTAGCAGTAAAGAGTATTCCATATTTCTGCCAGATACCCACAGAGATATTGAAATCTGAAAAAAGAGACTTCTGCTCATTGAAGGTAAGAACTACTCACATAGCGTTCAACTCCACAGCAAACGAGTGCTCTAGCACTGGCATCTCAGCAGGGATATTCCCCTACTACACATGTGTGTCTAGGTCACTGTGACAGTTTACAGGACATAACTCAGGGCACCTAGACAGAAGGCAGAGGGACTACTTTCTATTTCTGGTGTAGAGCTTAGTACAATATATATATATTTATACTATTACATGGGACACATGTACCTTGTATTACCATTATTCGCTGTATATGAACCCCTTTTCTCCGGGCATTATTTGTCTATAGCATTTTTCACGAACCTGAGGCAACTGAGAACCCTTCAGTGAAGGAATTCCACTAACCCTCACAATACCTACCAGGGGCCTCCCTGCAGTAACTCAGGTAGTTGTACCCATTCTCTTTCCGCATTCTATGTGTTCTTCTTCTTTCTTCTTTTTTTTCTTTTTTCTTCTTTTTATTTCTATCATGTAGTTCAGGGGTTTATAGATATATGTCCTGCATCTCATATTTCCTTTAGTGGTGCTTCTTACCCATTCTCATATCATTTACCCTAGTATTTCATGATCCTGAGGCGACTGAGAACCCTTTAATAAAGGAATCCTTTTTCACCTGAATTGTCAAGTGATACTTACCAGTGACTATCACGTAATGTTACAGGTAGTTCCATTTTCTTCCTCTTCTTTCTCTCCTTTCTTCTTTGTCACACGGTCCATTGTGTTATAGCCCACGTGTCATGATAACACTTGTACCATCTTTTCATTTAGATTCCACCTACAATTATTTACCGATTCCAGTTCTGGAATAGGCTTTCATCATCTACTCACTAGAATTCTCAAGTTCATAAGGTACTGAGACATATACATGTTCACACCATTATAAAGAACAAAGTATAAACATTGAGGTTTTTCTCACACCCATGTTCCTGTGTTCTTTGATATGATATGTGTTCATTTCCTTCACTATATAGGATTGCAAGTTTTCCATTTGTACCTTAATGGCAATGACGCTATACAATTGAACACATATCATCCTGTTATCCATATAGGTGTGTATTTACCTGCTTGACTATTTTTGGTTGTTTGATCCAGAATGTTTCTCCAGATAGGTCATGTGGAAATTTTCTTTCCTCAGTACAAATGTTTTCACTATGGCTTTGGAAAATTTTTTTGTATGTGCATCATGGTCATTTGACCCATTGTACTCTCAAGTAGCAATATATTGTACTGTTATGTTGTACTATGTACTAATTACGTGTTTATATGGTTTTGTAACCCTTTATGATCTTAGATAACTTTATCCTTGATAAAGACCTAAAAACAAGCTCGAAACGTTGGATGAATTATCCTTTTGCACAAATAAAGAATTTTCAGCATTCTAAGAGTTCTTTTCTTACGTTATTGATCACTATAGTGTGCCAGAGCTATTTCTATTGAATTGACTCTTATTTTTTCTGAGCACCTGCTATATACACAGTGAGCCAGACATATTCAATTTTCATTCAGAAGGCAGAGGGAAGCCTTAGCAGCTGAGCCTATATCTTGGCTTGTGAGCATTAGAACAGGCCGGCGATTACAGGGTAACATGAAAAATGTCCAGCTTGCATTATGACTAGAACATGACAATATCCTTTTAAGTACTAACCTATGATGCGTTCCTAAGCAGTTGATGTTATATGTTCTACATTTCATTTTCTGCATACTTTACAAGTAGTAGAATTTGCTTTGATATAGGCAACTGGATTTTCATTTTTTTTCTGTTTATCAGTAGGACTTCAAAATAACAAAGGTGATCGCCTCCCGTTGCCTGGGAACCGTCCAGGCACAAGAGGGCTATGTGTCACCAGAAGGCGCACACACTCCCTCAAGGCCGGCAGACGTGCAATCCCAGGCACCTTCCAGTACCGACCAAGGTAGCGTCCTCCGAAACTACACTTGATCTTAGCCAAAAGGCCGAGAAGCTATAACCCGAATTGGTTACGGCCTTGAGTGGCACCCTGGCCTATACCGGACACATCTTAGGGAGAGGGAGACAAACCCACGCCTACAGAAGACATTTTGTCACCCAAGCCAAACCCTTGAAAAGGCTGTTTTGCAGAGCAAAAACAAGGAGAATGGTGCTTTTTGCAGCCGCCGCCCACTGCAATGAATCTGAATAACTCCTCCTTTTGGGCACAAGCACCTCCCCTCCCCCTTGCAGTCTTTCCAATTCATGATACAAAAAGACGGACGGACAGGACAGGACAGGACCATCTGCCTGACTTTCCGTCACTGCCACCCTTTGCCATCCTTGCCCGTAGAAAGCCCTTTCATCATCCCCAAACCCTAATCTTTTCCCTTCCCTTCCCAGCTGCGTCTCACTCCCTTTCATTAGGAAGTGAGCGCAGCCTTTTCTCCGTTCTGCACATGCGCGACGTTAAACACAAATGCGCAGGCGTGCGTTCCATTAGCCTCACTGCATTCCACTCCCATACAGGAAGTGGGCACAGCTATTACTACGGTCGCACATAAAAGAACCCACGGCCACCACTGCACATAGCTGACTCCACCACAGGACACCCACTTCTACACCAACGCAGGTAAGACAGGATCGGCACCTCTATGCTCCCGTTACAATCAGGCTCAGTCACCATGTGATAACGCTCTCAACTCTTTAGTTGCAGGCTCCCCTTGCTTCACCTCCACTGGCTGTGCTGCCATTTCCTCTCCCACCTGGAAGGTATACTTTATTCCACTATTTTCCTGTTTCTCTCTTCCCCCTTTTCCCATAACCTACTTTTATCTGCATTTGTGGGGTATCTATATGCTATTTATATCATAGTTTTATTCATTAATATGGAAGGGAAGAGTGCCCATGAGAGTGTTGAACTGCGGAGAGCAAAAGATTAAGCTGCTCCGATTTGCCACCATTGATAAGCTGTTCTCAGTAGATACACATGCTATCCAAACAGCAGCATCCACCATTGCTTCAGCCCACCCATTCAGTGACAGCTCACCAAGTCAGCCAGAGGAGTGGTGTAAGGAATTACACGTAGGCACTGACTCCACACCTTCACATCACAAGAAGGGGGTCTACAGGCTAGTGCAAGAATACGAGCAAGTCTTCAGCAAACATCCGCTAGACTTTTGAAAAATAAAAGGGGTCAAACACTACATCCCCACAAGTGCACACCCACCCATCAAAGAGAGATATAAGCCAAATCTACCTGCACATTACCAGTGTACCAAGGACATGTTGAGCAACATGAAGGAGGCTGGGGTTATCCGTGACAGTTGTAGCCTCTGGGCAGCTCCGTTGGTCCTGTTAAAGAAGAAGGACAGCACCACTCCCCTGTATTGAGGAATAGCTAGCTGCATTGACAACTGCAAATTATTTTTCTACCCTTGATCTCACTAGTCACTATTGGCAAGTGTCCGTTGCTGAGGCAGACCGGGAGAAGACCGCCTTTGCCACCCCGATGGGTCTCTGCGAGTTCAAAAGCATGCCCTTCGAGCTGTGCAATTTGCCAGGAACCTTCCAGAGGCTGATGGAATGCTGCTTGGGACACCGAAACTTTGAAACGGTACTGCTATACCTTTATGATGTTATTGTTTATTCTAACGCAAACAAGATTTTAGGGTGTATAAAAAGGGAGATTAGATCCGATGATCCCAACGTATTGTTACCCCTCTATAAATCACTTGTAAGGCCACATCTGGAATATGGGGTAAAGTCCTGAGCAGGTTGATAACCATTGGTTTGAGCATGGTAGGGTGTAGTACGCATCTTCCTGCATCGGTAAAAGCTGCAGAAGTCCTTGAAGATTTCCGCTTCAAAGGCAGTGCCTTGATCTGTGAGGACTCTCTCTGAGTAGCCATGAGGTCTGCATAAGTGTGCTTGGAAGACCTTCGCTGCAGTATGGGCCATTAGATCTTTGACTTGTACCACAACCATAAATCTCGAGTAGTTGTCTACCATCGTAAGTGCATACGTGAGCTCACCTCGATATTCTGCAACAAAACTCCCTTTTTCGATTTCAGTTTCAGCAAACACTCCTCTTCCTGTAGAAAATATTTATCATTACCTAAGACAGTCATTCTAATGCATGACAATATTAAGGCAATTTAGTTAAAACTTGTTTTAACTCACCTTTAAGGGGATTGATGTATTTCATGGTCAATCCAGGTTTGTCAGTGATGGCACTGACATAATGTATGGCGTCTTTTTCGGGCGTTATCCTTTGCCTTTTCATTGTGAAAATCCAGTTGCCTATATCAAAGCAAATTCTACTACTTGGAAAGTATGCAGAAAATGAAATGTAGAACATATAACATCAACTGCTTAGGAACGCATCATAGGTTAGTACTTAAAAGGATATTGTCATGTTCTAGTCATAATGCAAGCTGGACATTTTTCATGTTACCCTGTAATCGCCGGCCTGTTCTAATGCTCACAAGCCAAGATATAGGCTCAGCTGCTAAGGCTTCCCTCTGCCTTCTGAATGAAAATTGAATATGTCTGGCTCACTGTGTATATAGCAGGTGCTCAGAAAAAATAAGAGTCAATTCAATAGAAATAGCTCTGGCACACTATAGTGATCAATAACGTAAGAAAAGAACTCTTAGAATGCTGAAAATTCTTTATTTGTGCAAAAGGATAATTCATCCAACGTTTCGAGCTTGTTTTTAGGTCTTTATCAAGGATAAAGTTATCTAAGATCATAAAGGGTTACAAAACCATATAAACACGTAATTAGTACATAGTACAACATAACAGTACAATATATTGCTACTTGAGAGTACAATGGGTCAAATGACCATGATGCACATACAAAAAAATTTTCCAAAGCCATAGTGAAAACATTTGTACTGAGGAAAGAAAATTTCCACATGACCTATCTGGAGAAACATTCTGGATCAAACAACCAAAAATAGTCAAGCAGGTAAATACACACCTATATGGATAACAGGATGATATGTGTTCAATTGTATAGCGTCATTGCCATTAAGGTACAAATGGAAAACTTGCAATCCTATATAGTGAAGGAAATGAACACATATCATATCAAAGAACACAGGAACATGGGTGTGAGAAAAACCTCAATGTTTATACTTTGTTCTTTATAATGGTGTGAACATGTATATGTCTCAGTACCTTATGAACTTGAGAATTCTAGTGAGTAGATGATGAAAGCCTATTCCAGAACTGGAATCGGTAAATAATTGTAGGTGGAATCTAAATGAAAAGATGGTACAAGTGTTATCATGACACGTGGGCTATAACACAATGGACCGTGTGACAAAGAAGAAAGGAGAGAAAGAAGAGGAAGAAAATGGAACTACCTGTAACATTACGTGATAGTCACTGGTAAGTATCACTTGACAATTCAGGTGAAAAAGGATTCCTTTATTAAAGGGTTCTCAGTCGCCTCAGGATCATGAAATACTAGGGTAAATGATATGAGAATGGGTAAGAAGCACCACTAAAGGAAATATGAGATGCAGGACATATATCTATAAACCCCTGAACTACATGATAGAAATAAAAAGAAGAAAAAAGAAAAAAAAGAAGAAAGAAGAAGAACACATAGAATGCGGAAAGAGAATGGGTACAACTACCTGAGTTACTGCAGGGAGGCCCCTGGTAGGTATTGTGAGGGTTAGTGGAATTCCTTCACTGAAGGGTTCTCAGTTGCCTCAGGTTCGTGAAAAATGCTATAGACAAATAATGCCTGGAGAAAAGGGGTTCATATACAGCGAATAATGGTAATACAAGGTACATGTGTCCCATGTAATAGTATAAATATATATATATTGTACTAAGCTCTACACCAGAAATAGAAAGTAGTCCCTCTGCCTTCTGTCTAGGTGCCCTGAGTTATGTCCTGTAAACTGTCACAGTGACCTAGACACACATGTGTAGTAGGGGAATATCCCTGCTGAGATGCCAGTGCTAGAGCACTCGTTTGCTGTGGAGTTGAACGCTATGTGAGCAGTTCTTACCTTCAATGAGCAGAAGTCTCTTTTTTCAGATTTCAATATCTCTGTGGGTATCTGGCAGAAATATGGAATACTCTTTACTGCTAAGACCCTGTACACCACTCCCACTAAAGGGGGCTTTACACGCTGCGACATCGCTAATGCGGAGTCGTTGGGGTCACGGAATTTGTGACGCACATCCGGCCGCATTAGCGATGTTGCTGCGTGTGATACCGATGAGCGATTTTGCATCGTTGCAAAAACGTGCAAAATCGCTCATCGGTGACATGGGTCTCCATTCTCGATTATCGTTACTGCAGCAGTAACGATGTAGTTCGTCGCTCCTGCGGTAGCACACATCGCTCCGTGTGACACCGCAGAAACGAGGAACCTCTCCTTACCTGCCTCCCAGCCGCTATGAGGAAGGAAGGAGGTGGGCGGGATGTTCCGGCCACTCATCTCCGCCCCTCCGCTGCTATTGGGCGGTCGCTCAGTGACGTCGCTGTGACGCCGCACGGACCGCCCCCTTAGAAAGGAGGCGGTTCGCCGGACACAGCGACGTCGCCGGGCAGGTAAGTATGTGTGACGGGTCTGGTCGGTGTTGTGCGGCATGGGCAGCGATTTGCCCGTGTCGCGCAACAGATGGGGGCGGGTACCCACACTAGCGATATCGGGACCGATATCGCAGTGTGTAAAGTAGCCTTTAGTCACATGACCAAGACTGTATCTGTGTCCCTACAACACACTTGAGACAAATGTGTGTGTGAGCCTGCATTGTGGGGTATATATAATATATTATAGAGCTGGGAAGGATCATTCTAAGCAGTGAGCTGTTCCAGTATTTGTAGGAAAATACCCAGTAGAAGCATCAAACACAGCACCAATACCTCCCATCAGTATTCCACCACAGTGCCATGTAACCCATGCCCTACACTCCCATCTACACCAATACTATACAGGCACAAACTAGTATATCTGACTAAAAGCCCCCAAAATATGAAGAACGGCCTATAGTTGAGTGTGGATATAAAATCTATGTGAGCAGAGCTAGAATAGAAATCACTGATCGCATTGAAGTCATTCTGACCATAAATCACCATGATATCAAGGTGAGGAGTTGTGTGTTACTGCTGGGAGGAAAGGGTTAACAGTGGAATATTAAGGTGCATTTCTGTGTGCAGTGTTACTAGTCAATGTAACAATTCAGTATGAGCTGCTCTTGGTGCCGGGGGAGGGAGATGCTCTCCTGAGCAAGATAGATGGGGAATGAACATGATATCTATATAGTGTAAGGCAGGGGGTCTCAAACCAGGTGATCATGTCTGATCAACTGGTTACATTATGTCTGATTACCTTGTCTAACAGTTTTTTCTCCCCTTTCTTTACCTTCCAGGTTCCCATAGTCACGTGAAATATCCCTGTTGCACTTGATTACGGCTCACTATTCACTATAGGATGTCTTATATCTAACATCACACTCTCACCCATCAGCACTCTATAGGTTTGTATAAGGTATGCGCTTACACATCCGGTCCTCCATAGGTATTTCCACTTATGTAACACTATCCCTATGATCACTCATAACTCATACCCTTGTAGTCAATTACAGCCTCCTCTCTCCCCCCCTCCCCTTCTCCCTTTCCATCTATAATTTTGCCAGTACAATATTAGTTTACATTAGGCACACACTCACATATTCCTTTCCTTAGTGATTTATTGTAATTCACATTCACATACAATTCTCTATGCCTGCCCCATTACTACATTCATACCTACTTGACCCTATCCTGATACCCCTTGTCTCACCTTGTTGGTCCCTACACCTGTTATCATGTCCTTTCCTGTGTCTGTCTTGTCACACAACACATTTTAGCATATAACTTGTGCTCCTTATTACCTGTCCTGCCTATTAGAATTATGTCCATTATGTCCATGCATGGCCCAATGAATCAAGTCTGTACTTCATATTCATGGTTTAAGCCTTTGGGTTCCAATGTGCCCAGAGTATATATCCAGAAAGATTCCCTTTCTTTGAGCTTCCTAATTCTATTGCCTCCTCTGCGTATGGCTTGGACATGTTCGATGACTTGGAATGTTAATTGGATCACTGTGTGATTATGCGTCACAAAATGGTGTGGGACTGGTAATAGAATCTGCTTACAATGTATTGTTGACTTGTGTTTAGCTCAAAGAAAGAGAATCTTTCTGGATATGTACTCTGGGCACATTAGAACCCAAGGGCTTAAACCGTGAATATGAAGTAAAGACTTGATTCATTGGGCCGTGCACCATGTCACCAAGTGTCCAATTGCATTGTCCAATGGCTCACAATGGTTATGCGTTTTCATTGGATGGATAATCGAAGCCATGTTTTTTTCCTTTCTGTTGGGTTTGTTGTGTGAGTAGCCTATAGGATTAAGTTGGTTACCGCAGGCAGTGGATTTAACTTCCTGTCTTTGGTCCAGTGGTAGATGGATTGTCTGGTCTATGAGCTGTTATTGGTTTGAATGCAGGTGAATGCCCATGGGCTGCTTATGACTGTGTAAAATAGTATTGATTCATGATGGACTACATGTAGATATCTTCAGTCTTTCTATCCACATCATTTAAATGAACATTATCCATGCAGCTTGAAATCCATCCAATAAGAGAAGCAACCTTGTACAACCAATCTGATAAGGGCACAGTATATCCTAAGGGAAGGTTATGGCGGATGCAGGAAGATGCGCACTACACCCTACCATGCTCAAACCAATGGTTATCAACCTGTTCAGGACTTTACCCCATATTCCAGATGTGGCCTTACAAGTGATTTATAGAGGGTTAACAATACGTTGGGATCACCGGATCTAATCTCCCTTTTTATACACCCTAAAATCTTGTTTGCTTTAGAATAAACAATAACATCATAAAGGTATAAGATGACGCCATTATTAGCATCACCATACCGCTACTCTGCCTTCTAAAACGGTCTCTGCTCAAAACCAAACATGATGCATTGCAGGCGGAGCGCGATGAGTTGCAGCAAGAAACAGTAGTGGGTGTGGGTGATAACACACAGCCCAGCCTCGTCTCATCACAACGTGCAGTGGAGGACTATGACGAGGAGGAGGATGAAGACATGGAGCAAATCTCCGGCCAAATTGAGGATATGACATGCACACCAGTCATATCCTCGGTTCAGCGTGGCTGGCCAGAGGACAGGGTAGATGAGGAGGAGGAGGAGGAGGAGGAGGACAGCATGTTCAGTCAACGTGTTGGTCAGGCTACTGAAGTCCTGGCTGTTAAGAGTCTGGCGCACATGGCTGACTTTATGGTAAGCTGCCTGTCTCGTGACCCTCGCGTTAAGAACATCTTGGCCGACAATCATTACTGGTTGGTAACACTGTTAGACCCACGCTACAAGGAGAACTTTATGTCTCTTATTCCCGAGGCGGAGAGGTCAACCAAAATGCAGCAGTTCCGGAAGGCCATAGTCACGGAAGTAGGCAAAGCATTCCCCTCACAAAACGCTAGCGGCATAGGTCAGGAATCAGTGGACAACCAAGGCGTACAGCCGAGAGAGGCACAAGTCCAATCCGCCAGAGGTAGGGGAACAGTCTTTAAGATGTGGGACAGTTTTCTCAGCCCCTCACGTACCACAGCCCCTGAGGTGCGGGGTAGTGCCACAAGAAATCCTAAGTTTGCCCAGATGCTCAAGGAGTACCTTGCAGATCGAACAACTGTACTCAGACATTCCTCTGTGCCTTACAATTATTGGGTATCCAAGGTGGACACGTGGCATGAATTGGCTCTCTACGCCTTGGAAGTCCTGGCCTGCCCTGCCGCTAGCGTTTTGTCAGAGCGTGTTTTTAGTGCCGCAGGTGGAATCATTACAGATAAACGCACCCGCCTGTCAACTGAAAATGCTGACAGGCTGACTCTGATCAAGATGAACAAGGGTTGGATTGGGCCAGACTTCACCACACCACCAGCAAATGAGAGCGGAATTTAAAGTTTGTAACGGGAATTTGCCATGTACCTCCAGTCACCCATGGGTACACACTTCTGGACTTTGGATAATCGCTGGACTGCTCCTCCTTCTCCTCATGCGCCACCATGATGACCGTTACAAGAGTTAGGCCTTTGTTTCAGGTATACCCCCAGTGGTAATTTTTTTCGCCCATTCTTTGCAGAATGGACATTACAACGACAGGAGACCCGCTCCTTTGCAATGGGAACAATGTTTTGAGGCCCTCATGCACGTCTCTATGCAGGGACAACGTGGAGCCTCCCAATTTTTGGCTGCCCTGCCAAAGGGCTATACTATAATACACCCACTTCCTGACAATGGACACTTAATGTTTTGAGGCCCTCATGCACGTCCCTATCCAGGGACAACGTGGAGCCTCCCAATTTTTGGCTGCCCTGCCAAAGGGCTATACTACAAAAGACCCACTTCCTGACAATGGACACTTAATGTTTTGAGGCCCTCATGCACGTCTCTATCCAGGGACAACGTGGAGCCTCCCAATTTTTGGCTGCCCTGCCTAAGGGCTATACTATAATACACCCACTTCCTGACAATGGACACTTAATGTTTTGAGGCCCTCATGCACGTCTCTATCCAGGGACAACGTGGAGCCTCCCAATTTTTGGCTGCCCTGCCAAAGGGCTATACTACAAAAGACCCACTTCCTGACAATGGACACTTAATGTTTTGAGGCCCTCATGCACGTCTCTATCCAGGGACAACGTGGAGCCTCCCAATTTTTGGCTGCCCTGCCTAAGGGCTATACTATAATACACCCACTTCCTGACAATGGACACTTAATGTTTTGAGGCCCTCATGCACGTCTCTATCCAGGGACAACGTGGAGCCTCCCAATTTTTGGCTGCCCTGCCAAAGGGCTATACTATAATACACCCACTTCCTGACAATGGACACTTAATGTTTTGAGGCCCTCATGCACGTCTCTATCCAGGGACAACGTGGAGCCTCCCAATTTTTGGCTGCCCTGCCAAAGGGCTATACTACAAAAGACCCACTTCCTTCCAATGGGCACTTCAGGTTTACAGGCCCTCATGCACGTCTCTATCCAGGGACAACGTGGAGCCTCCCAATTTTTGGCTGCCCTGCCTAAGGGCTATACTATAATACACCCACTTCCTGACAATGGACACTTAATGTTTTGAGGCCCTCATGCATGTCTCTATCCAGGGACAACGTGGAGCCTCCCAATTTTTGGCTGCCCTGCCAAAGGGCTATACTACAAAAGACCCACTTCCTTCCAATGGGCACTTCAGGTTTACAGGCCCTCATGCACGTCTCTATCCAGGGACAACGTGGAGCCTCCCAATTTTTGGCTGCCCTGCCAAAGGGCTATACTACAAAAGACCCACTTCCTTCCAATGGGCACTTCAGGTTTACAGGCCCTCATGCACGTCTCTATCCAGGGACAACGTAGAGCCTCCCAATTTTTGGCTGCCCTGCCTAAGGGCTATACTATAATACACCCACTTCCTGACACTGGACACTTAATGTTTTGAGGCCCTCATGCACGTCTCTATCCAGGGACAACGTGGAGCCTCCCAATTTTTGGCTGCCCTGCCTAAGGGCTATACTACAATAGACCCACTTCCTTACAATGGGCACTTCAGGTTTACAGGCCATCATGCACGTCTGTATGCAGGGGCATTGGTGAACCTCACAATTTTGGACTGCCCTGGCAAAGGAAAATACTACAAAGACTCAGTTCCTCAAAATGGGCACATTAGACTCAGAGGCCTTTATGTACGTCTCTTCTCAGGGACATCGGAGTGCCACACAATGTTTTACGTAAAATCTTTCATGTATTGATCTCAAAAAGTAACATACATTAGCTCTATCTCACTATTGGGTATGTGCCCTTAACATTTCCGCTATGAAAAATCATTTTGGTGTCATTTTGGAAGGTTTTCTGGTGAGTCCGTAAAAATGGCGTAAAACGTGGACAAAATTATTCACAGCTGTGACTTTTGAGTGATAAATGCTTCAAGGGGTCTTCCCCATGCTGTTGCCATGTCATTTGAGCACTCTTCGGAGACTTTTGTGCCATTTTTAGGGTTTCTACATGCTGCCGGTGGTCATTTCACAAAAATACTCGGGTCTCCCATAGGATAACATTGGGCTCGGTGCTCGGGCCGAGTACACGAGTATCTTGGGAGGCTCGGCCCGAGCTTCGAGCACCCGAGCTTTTTAGTACTCGCTCATCACTACTAATAAACCTAAAAAATAAAAATAAATTGAATAAAAATCATGAATGTTGTGTTATAACAGGAAATTCGGTGTAAGAATGAATATCCGGGATGAGAGTTCAGCGAATGAGTTATAGAAATTGTTACAAAAAGGAGTGTGTACGGTTTATGCGTAAATTTTCAGAATGCGTACATGAAAATTATATGTATGTGAGAATGTCCCCCATGCTTTGTAAAAAGTTATTTATGAAAATGTAAATAAAATATATAAAAATGCCTAATTATTTATAATTTATGAGAAAGATATATATGTATGGAAGAATGTTATAAGGTGTCCAAGAACCATAAAGAAAAAGGGTGCATATATAATGTTAGAGGTCTAGAGTTCCACCAGGCTATATCACCCCTAAAGAAATAGAAAGAAGACCTTACTACCTGTGTACCCCAAAAAAAGCTATATTTCTTAGCCAGGATTATGGTGGAGATATGCACAAGTGAAATAAGAATATAAAGTAATACAATAAGATTATAAAACCAATATGTGTGCATTCATGCACCACCCGGTACGCTACCCTT
Source organism: Anomaloglossus baeobatrachus (assembly GCF_048569485.1). Classification (NCBI taxonomy): domain Eukaryota; kingdom Metazoa; phylum Chordata; class Amphibia; order Anura; family Aromobatidae; genus Anomaloglossus; species Anomaloglossus baeobatrachus. Next base: position 583,499 of record NW_027445030.1, on the reverse strand, counting down.
GCCAAATTGTTCACTCTAGATCCCCACACGATCCATGAAGCCGTTCCCCCGGTCACACCGCCTGCTGCCGGTTCCCACTCATCCCTGGGGGAGTTAGGCGAGTGGTATCGAGAGCTACATGTCGGCACTGATGATACCCCCATACACCACAAGGAAGGGGTATACCGGGTGGTACAGGAGTATGAGCGGGTTTTTAGCAAGCACCCTCTAGATTTTGGGCAGATTAAAGGGGTTCAACACCACATCCCTACCGGTACACACTCCCCTATTAAAGAGAGATACAGGCCTATTCCCCCTGCGCACTACCAATGCGCCAAAGACATGTTGAGGAACATGAAGGAGGCAGAGGTTATTAGGGACAGCTGTAGTCCCTGGGCCGCTCCGTTGGTGCTGGTTAAGAAGAAGGATGGCACCATGCGGATGTGTGTGGATTACCGGAAGATTAACCAGATAACGCATAAGGATGCTTACCCTCTGCCCCGCATCAAAGAGTCCCTGGCCTCGCTGAGAACCGCTAACTACTTCTCCACCCCTGACCTCACCAGCGGGTACTGGCAGGTGGCCGTGGCACCGGAAGACCGAGAGAAGACTGCCTATGGGACCGTTTTGCTGTACTTGGATGATGTGATTGTGTACTCACAGACGTATGAAGCCCACCTGGAGCACCTAGCCGAGGTGTTCGCGTCCCTTGCCAAGTATGGGATGAAGTTGAAGCCCTCAAAGTGTCATCTGCTGAAACCCAGAGTGCAGTACCTAGGACATGTGGTTGGTGCGGAAGGTGTCGCCCCCAACCCCGAGAAGATCACCGCCATCCAAGACTGGCCGAGACCGACCACAGTGAGGGAAGTGAGGCAGTTTCTGGGCCTGGTGGGATATTACCGTCACTTCATTAAGGGGTACACAAAGATGGCTGCCCCCATGCAAGACCTCCTCGTAGGACAGACCAAGGGTGGTAGATCCCTAGTAGCCCCATTGGTGTGGGAAGAAAAGCATGAGGAATCCTTCCGCCAGCTGAGAACAGCCCTGACCGGAGAGGAAATCCTAGCGTACCCTGACTACAGCCGCCCATTCATCCTCTACACCGACGCCAGCAATGTGGGCTTGGGGGCTGTTCTATCCCAGGTCCAAGACAGAAGGGAAAAGGTAATAGCTTATGCTAGCCGAAAACTCCGACCGACTGAGAGGAACCCTGAGAACTACATCTCCTTCAAGCTTGAGCTCTTGGCACTGGTGTGGGCTATCACCGAGCGTTTCCGCCATTACCTGGCAGCAGCCAAGTTCACCGCGTACACAGACAATAACCTGCTGACCCATCTAGATACGGCCAAGCTGGGCGCGTTGGAGCAGCGGTGGGTGACCAGGTTAGCCAACTACGATTTCACCATCAAGTACCGGGCCGGCCGTACCAACGTCAATGCCAATGCACTCTCCCGGATGCCCCACCTGTCGGAAGAGGGGCCAGAGGATGATGACCTCGAAGAGATCGAGTTGCCTGCATTTCACCGGCCATTCACTGAGAAGGTGCACGTCTACCAACAACGGGTGAACCTGGATCCGCTGCCCCGACAGGACTGGCAGGAAGCTCAGGACCAGGCACCTGCTGTCCGCCTGGTCAAGACTCTAGTGGAACAGGGTTCTGCTGGGATAGACCCTGCTGCCCCTGCCGAAGCCCAACGTCTGTGGCAAGAACGGACCCGGCTATACCTACACCAGGGGAAGTTGTATCGCGAGCTGATTAATCCAAAGACTCACGAGAAGATCCGCCAGCTGGTGATTCCCCAGGCTAAAGTGCCCACCGTCCTGCAAGCATACCATGATGGTGCAGTGCACTTCGGGTGGAAGAAGCTAGAGATGTTGTTAAGAGAGCGGTTCTATTGGAGTGGAATGCGGGAATCTGTGGAGGCCTGGTGCCGAGAATGTGGCCCTTGCGCATTGAGAAGGAAGGACGAGGCCAGCCAGAAGGCACCCCTACACCCGATCATTACACACCAACCGCTGGAGCTGGTTCCCCTTGACCATGTAAAGCTCACCCCCAGCCGAAGTGGGTACACCTACGCTCTGACCATCGTAGACCACTACTCGAGGTTCCTGGTGGTTGTCCCAGTTAAGGACTTAACCGGCCGCACCGCTGCTAAGGCTTTCCAGGCTTATTTCTGTTGACCGCATTGGTACCCGGAGAGGGTGCTTACCGACCAGGGTCCGGCCTTTGAAGCAGAGGTATTCCAGGAATTCTGCCAGTTGTACGGCTGCAAGAAAATCCGGACCACGCCTTACCACGCCCAAACCAATGGCATTTGTGAAAAGATGAACCACTTGGTCCTGGGCCTCCTCAAGACGTTACCACTGGAAGAGCGGAACCTGTGGCTGGAGAAGCTACCTGACCTGGTCGATATGTACAACAACATCCCTTCCAGCTCTACGAAATGCACTCCAGCATACCTGATGAGAGCTCGTCCCGGCCGGCTACCAGTGGATCTGGAAATGGGCTTGGAAGCTTCAGAAGCACTCCTGTCGACAGCTGAATGGGACACTCGGCGGAGGACACAGTACCGACAGGTCCAGGAGTATGTTGAAAAGAACTTGTGCCGGAGTCGGGGACAACAGGAGCAGTGCTTCAACAAGAAGGCGCCTGCCGGTTCCTTCCAACCTGGGGATGTAGTGCTGAAGCGGAAAAGAAGGGCCCACAAGCTGGATGATCAATGGGAAAAAACCCCGTATGTAGTCCAGCCCACAGGATGGGAGAATGGGAAGGCCTACCAGATCAGCCGTGACCAGGGGGGGACTTTGGCCACGGTTTCCCGAGACCACCTGAAGAAGTGCCCACCAGCATTGAGAGTAGCGGATGAGGCTCCAGTTCCCAGTCCAGTGGAGAAGGAAAAAGAGGTAATCCACACCATGATGGGTGATTTTCCAGCAGACTGGCCTACACAGAACGGTGCGGTGATCCTTCCAGTGATACTGTTCCCACAACCCGTGGATGAAGAAATGATGGAAACGGTTAACCGCGAGCCAGTGCCCAGGGATGTACCTGTACCCAGCTCCCCTACGCCTCCGCCTGCCCCACATGATAGCAGGGAGGAGGAACTGACTGTTCCCTCTGCCCCACTGCCTGTCACCACTGACACCGGACCCCGAAGGTCCACTCGCTCCAACCTAGGTAGACCCCCACTTAGGTACAGGGAAACTACTCTTTAAAAGGGGGGGGCTTTATGTGTTGAGTGTACCAGTTTGAAAGTTTTAAATGATAAGTAAAGATGATCAACCTCTATAAATCACTTGTAAGGCTACATCTGGAATATGGGAACCAGTTTTGGGCTCCACATTTTAAAAAGGACATTCAGAAGTTAGAGTCAGTTCAAAGGTGGGCAACTAGACTACTACAAGGAATGGAAGGCCTCCCATATGATGACAAGTTGAAAAAGTTATTAAGTGATTATTGGCTGCAATGGGGCTTTCTGGCTGGTGCCAGCCTCTCTTCTTAGCACACAGGAACCACAATCCCTACACCATGCTTCAATGGATTCTCTCATCCCAGCCCAGTAAAACTACATATTTTACACAGTCATAAGCAGCCCATGGGCATTCACCTGCATTCAAACCAATAACAGCTCATAGACCAGACAATCCATCTACCACTGGACCAAAGACAGGAAGTTAAATCCACTGCCTGCGGTAACCAACTTAATCCTATAGGCTACTCACACAACAAACCCAACAGAAAGGAAAAAAACATGGCTTCGATTATCCATCCAATGAAAACGCATAACCATAACATGTTTGGTCCAGTGGTAGATTGATTGTTTGGTCTATGAGCTGTTATGGGTTTTAATCCAGGTGAATGCCCATGGGCTGCTTATAACTGTGTGAAATATGTAGTTTTACTGGGCTGGGATGAGAGAATCCATCGAAGCATGGTGTAGGGATTGTGGTTCCTGTGTGCTAAGAAGAAAGGCTGGCACCAGCCAGAAAGCCCCATTACAGCCAATAATCAACCGCTAGCCGCTGGAACTCGTTGCTCTAGATCATGTCAAACTCACACCAAGCAGGAATAGATACATTAGCCCACCATCCCACCCAAAGAGCAACTTCTGCTGCGCAGCTGGCTTTCTAGGCAGCAGCGCTATCGTGATGTCAGCGGGGGACATTGTGACAAGCCAGTGTTCCGTCACTTCATGTTGTGCACTGTTCAAACGGAAAATACATCAACAGGCAGACTACAGAAAAGCTTACTAACAAAGGTTAGAGAGGGGCTTTCTCAGAGGGCTTTTTACAGTTTGTCTATTCCCAATTAGCCGTTTAAGTATGCTTAATGAAAGTACTAATTCTTTCATAGGCCGCCCATTCTTAGTATTTGACGTTCCTTATATTGCGGTATCAGGCTTCGCAGCAGGTTGCAAAACATTCATCACCCATGACTGTCCCCAATTGGGCTCAGAAGCTAAATGTCTATCATGACCTCTCTTTTTGAAAGTCCAAGAGCAAGCAAACTCTTCCTCCAGGAGAGGGAGCCAACAGATCACTAAAGACATCATCATTGCTCAAAGAAAACACCGAAAAACAATGGAAGCTTTAATTGGAGTGGAATCTGATAGACAGCACCTGATGCCAAGTCTGCATCTTCTAACACCTGCAGTCACTGCAGCAGCTGAATCCAATGTGTCCAAAAGGGATCTATTCTATTCAATTGCAAATGATCTAGATAAGACTGAGAATAAGATACTGCACGGGACATAGCAGAGTTGGTCAAGTTGAGTGGAGATGAGTTTGCTATTTGGCACAGCTTTTGCATCAATAAAGCAAGTAAAAGGTGTGAAAGATAAAAAAAAGGGTGAAAGTGTGAAAAGTGAATTGGCCAAATTGAGGTGCATATAAAGTTTTTGCTTTCTTTCAATTCACTAATGGGGCTCATTTGAATCAGGTGAATTGAGTTCTGCTTTTGGAAACTGGGTTAAGAAGGGGTGCACCGGTCCTGGAGGTACTGCAATACCAGGTCAATGCGTGGAGTGGACAGAGCAAGATTTTTTCCATCTCCTTGTTCTAAAAATCCATTTAATATATGGTCCCCAGAGAGGGGACGTATCAGATATTAAACTGATAAGAACAGATTTAATTTTTTTTTTTTTCTGTTTATCAGTAGGACTTCAAAATAACAAAGGTGATCGCCTCCCGTTGCCTGGGAACCGTCCAGGCACAAGAGGGCTATGTGTCACCAGAAGGCGCACACACTTCCTCAAGGCCGGCAGACGTGCAATCCCAGGCACCTTCCAGTACCGACCAAGGTAGCGTCCTCCGAAACTACACTTGATCTTAGCCAAAAGGCCGAGAAGCTATAACCCGAATTGGTTACGGCCTTGAGTGGCACCCTGGCCTATACCGGACACATCTTAGGGAGAGGGAGACAAACCCACGCCTACAGAAGACATTTTGTCACCCAAGCCAACCCTTGAAAAGGCTGTTTTGCAGAGCAAAAACAAGAAGAATGATGCTTTTTGCAGCCGCCGCCCACTGCAATTAATCTGAATAACTCCTCCTCCTCCAAGCACCTCCCCTCCCCCTTGCAGTCTTTCCAATTCATGATACAAAAAGACGGACGGACAGGACAGGACAGGACAGGCTGCCTGACTTTCCGTCACTGCCACCCTTTGCCATCCTTGCCCATAGAAAGCCCTTTCATCATCCCCAAACCCTAATCTTTTCCCTTCCCTTCCCAGCTGCGTCTCACTCCCTTTCATTAGGAAGTGAGCGCAGCCTTTTCTCCGTTCTGCACATGCGCGACGTTAAACACAAATGCGCAGGCGTGCGTTCCATTAGCCTCACTGCATTCCACTCCCATACAGGAAGTGGGCGCAGCTATTACTACGGTCGCACATAAAAGAACCCACGGCCACCACTGCACACAGCTGACTCCACCACAGGACACCCACTTCTACACCAACGCAGGTAAGACAGGATCGGCACCTCTATGCTCCCGTTACAATCAGGCTCAGTCACCATGTGATAACGCTCTCAACTCTTTAGTTGCAGGCTCCCCTTGCTTCACCTCCACTGGCTGTGCTGCCATTTCCTCTCCCACCTGGAAGGTATACTTTATTCCACTATTTTCCTGTTTCTCTCTTCCCCCTTTTCCCATAACCTACTTTTATCTGCATTTGTGGGGTATCTATATGCTATTTACATCATAGTTTTATTCATTAATATGGAAGGGAAGAGTGCCCATGAGAGTGTTGAACTGCGGAGAGCAAGAGATTAAGCTGCTCCGATTTGCCACCATTGATAAGCTGTTCTCAGTAGATACACATGCTATCCAAACAGCAGCATCCACCATTGCTTCAGCCCACCCATTCAGTGACAGCTCACCAAGTCAGCCAGAGGAGTGGTGTAAGGAATTACACGTAGGCACTGACTCCACACCTTCACATCACAAGAAGGGGGTCTACAGGCTAGTGCAAGAATACGAGCAAGTCTTCAGCAAACATCCGCTAGACTTTTGAAGAATAAAAGGGGTCAAACACTACATCCCCACAAGTGCACACCCACCCATCAAAGAGAGATATAAGCCAAAACTACCTGCACATTACCAGTGTACCAAGGACATGTTGAGCAACATGAAGGAGGCTGGGGTTATCCGTGACAGTTGTAGCCTCTGGGCAGCTCCGTTGGTCCTGTTAAAGAAGAAGGACAGCACCACTCCCCTGTATTGAGGAATAGCTAGCTGCATTGAGAACTGCAAATTATTTTTCTACCCTTGATCTCACTAGTCGCTATTGGCAAGTGTCCGTTGCTGAGGCAGACCGGGAGAAGACCGCCTTTGCCACCCCGATGGGTCTCTGCGAGTTCAAAAGCATGCCCTTCGAGCTGTGCAATTTGCCAGGAACCTTCCAGAGGCTGATGGAATGCTGCTTGGGACACCGAAACTTTGAAACGGTACTGCTATACCTTTATGATGTTATTGTTTATTCTAAAGCAAACAAGATTTTAGGGTGTATAAAAAGGGAGATTAGATCCGGTGATCCCAACGTATTGTTAACCCTCTATAAATCACTTGTAAGGCCACATCTGGAATATGGGGTAAAGTCCTGAGCAGGTTGATAACCATTGGTTTGAGCATGGTAGGGTGTAGTGCGCATCTTCCTGCATTGGTAAAAGCTGCAGAAGTCCTTGAAGATTTCCGCTTCAAAGGCAGTGCCTTGATCTGTGAGGACTCTCTCTGAGTAGCCATGAGGTCTGCATAAGTGTGCTTGGAAGACCTTCGCTGCAGTATGGGCCATTAGATCTTTGACTTGTACCACAACCATAAATCTCGAGTAGTTGTCTACCATCGTAAGTGCATACGTGAGCTCGCCTCGATATTCTGCAACAAAACTCCCTTTTTCGATTTCAGTTTCAGCAAACACTCCTCTTCCTGTAGAAAATATTTATCATTACCTAAGACAGTCATTCTAATGCATGACAATATTAAGGCAATTTAGTTAAAACTTGTTTTAACTCACCTTTAAGGGGATTGATGTATTTCATGGTCAATCCAGGTTTGTCAGTGATGGCACTGACATAATGTATGGCGTCTTTTTCGGGCGTTATCCTTTGCCTTTTCATTGTGAAAATCCAGTTGCCTATATCAAAGCAAATTCTACTACTTGTAAAGTATGCTGAAAATGAAATGTAGAACATATAACATCAACTGCTTAGGAACGCATCATAGGTTAGTACTTAAAAGGATATTGTCATGTTCTAGTCATAATGCAAGCTGGACATTTTTCATGTTACCCTGTAATCGCCGGCCTGTTCTAATGCTCACAAGCCAAGATATAGGCTCAGCTGCTAAGGCTTCCCTCTGCCTTCTGAATGAAACTTGAATATGTCTGGCTCACTGTGTATATAGCAGGTGCTCAGAAAAAATAAGAGTCAATTCAATAGAAATAGCTCTGGCACACTATAGTGATCAATAACGTAAGAAAAGAACTCTTGGAATGCTGAAAATTCTTTATTTGTGCAAAAGGATAATTCATCCAACGTTTCGACCTTGTTTTTAGGTCTTTATCAAGGATAAAGTTATCTAAGATCATAAAGGGTTACAAAACCATATAAACACGTAATTAGTACATAGTACAACATAACAGTACAATATATTGCTACTTGAGAGTACAATGGGTCAAATAACCATGATGCACATACAAAAAATTTTTCCAAAGCCATAGTGAAAACATTTGTACTGAGGAAAGAAAATTTCCACATGACCTATCTGGAGAAACATTCTGGATCAAACAACCAAAAATAGTCAAGCAGGTAAATACACACCTATATGGATAACAGGATGATATGTGTTCAATTGTATAGCGTCATTGCCATTAAGGTACAAATGGAAAACTTGCAATCCTATATAGTGAAGGAAATGAACACATATCATATCAAAGAACACAGGAACATGGGTGTGAGAAAAACCTCAATGTTTATACTTTGTTCTTTATAATGGTGTGAACATGTATATGTCTCAGTACCTTATGCACTTGAGAATTCTAGTGAGTAGATGATGAAAGCCTATTTCAGAACTGGAATCGGTAAATAATTGTAGGTGGAATCTAAATGAAAAGATGGTACAAGTGTTATCATGACACGTGGGCTATAACACAATGGACCGTGTGACAAAGAAGAAAGGAGAGAAAGAAGAGGAAGAAAATGCAACTACCTGTAACATTACGTGATAGTCACTGGTAAGTATCACTTGACAATTCAAGTGAAAAAGGATTCCTTTATTAAAGGGTTCTCAGTCGCCTCAGGATCATGAAATACTAGGGTAAATGATATGAGAATGGGTAAGAAGCACCACTAAAGGAAATATGAGATGCAGGACATATATCTATAAACCCCTGAACTACATGATAGAAATAAAAAGAAGAAAAAAGAAAAAAAAGAAGAAAGAAGAAGAACACATAGAATGCGGAAAGAGAATGGGTACAACTACCTGAGTTACTGCAGGGAGGCCCCTGGTTGGTATTGTGAGGGTTAGTGGAATTCCTTCACTGAAGGGTTCTCAGTTGCCTCAGGTTCGTGAAAAATGCTATAGACAAATAATGCCCGGAGAAAAGGGGTTCATATACAGCGAATAATGGTAATACAAGGTACATGTGTCACATGTAATAGTATATATATATATATTGTACTAAGCTCTACACCAGAAATAGAAAGTAGTCCCTCTGCCTTCTGTCTAGGTGCCCTGAGTTATGTCCTGTAAACTGTCACAGCGACCCAGACACACATGTGTAGTAGGGGAATATCCCTGCTGAGATGCCAGTGCTAGAGCACACGTTTGCTGTGGAGTTGAACGCTATGTGAGCAGTTCTTACCTTCAATGAGCAGAAGTCTCTTTTTTCAGATTTCAATATCTCTGTGGGTATCTGGCAGAAATATGGAATACTCTTTACTGCTAAGACCCTGTACACCACTCCCACTAAAGGGGGCTTTACACGCTGCGACATCGCTAATGCGGAGTCGTTGGGGTCACGGAATTTGTGACGCACATCCGGCCGCATTAGCGATGTTGCTGCGTGTGACACCGATGAGCGATTTTGCATCGTTGCAAAAACGTGCAAAATCGCTCATCGGTGACATGGGTCTCCATTCTCGATTATCGTTACTGCAGCAGTAACGATGTAGTTCGTCGCTCCTGCGGCAGCACACATTGCTCCGTGTGACACCGCAGAAACGAGGAACCTCTCCTTACCTGCCTCAAAGCCGCTATGAGGAAGGAAGGAGGTGGGCGGGATGTTCCGGCCACTCATCTCCGCCCCTCCACTGCTATTGGGCGGTCGCTCAGTGACGTTGCTGTGACGCCGCACGAACCGCCCCCTTAGAAAGGAGGCGGTTCGCCGGTCACAGCGACGTCGCCGGGCAGGTAAGTATGTGTGACTGGTTCTGTTCGGTGTTGTGCAGCATGGGCAGCAATTTGCCCGTGTCGCGCAACAGATGGGGGCGGGTACCCACACTAGCGATATCAGGACCGATATCGCAGTGTGTAAAGTAGCCTTTAGTCACATGACCAAGACTGTATCTGTGTCCCTACAACACACTTGAGACAAATGTGTGTGTGAGCCTGCATTGTGGGGTATATATAATATATTATAGAGCTGGGAAGGATCATTCTAAGCAGTGAGCTGTTCCAGTATTTGTAGGAAAATACCCAGTAGAAGCCTCAAACACAGCACCAATACCTCCCATCAGTATCCCACCACAGTGCCATGTAACCCATGCCCTACACTCCCATCTACACCAATACTATACAGGCACAAACTAGTATATCTGACTAAAAACCCCCAAAATATGAAGAACGGCCTATAGTTGAGTGTGGATATAAAATCTATGTGAGCAGAGCTAGAATAGAAATCACTGATCGCATTGAAGTCATTCTGACCATAAATCACCATGATATCAAGGTGAGGAGTTGTGTGTTACTGCTGGGAGGAAAGGGTTAACAGTGGAATATTAAGGTGCATTTCTGTGTGCAGTGTTACTAGTCAATGTACAAATTGTCTCTCCAGTAAAGGAGACAAACTCTAGCACAGCGCCACCTATTGGAAGTAGCGATCCTAAAAGTCACAAGTGGATTTTCAACAATCCATTGCAATATGACTCAGGATATATAAGCCAGATCAGAATCCCAATTTGCAGACACGGTGTTTCGGGGTGCTTGCCCCTCGTCAGTGCAAAGTATGGGGGTGTCAATGTAGTCATTGTAACAATTCAGTATGAGCTGCTCTTGGTGCCGGGGGAGGGAGATGCTCTCCTGAGCAAGATAGATGGGGAATGAACATGATATCTATATAGTGTAAGGCAGGGGGTCTCAAACTCGGCTGGGTGTATGGGCCGCACAGAGGAAAAAAATAATGTGGGGGGCTGCATTCTTTGCAGGACAAAGTGACATTTTTATTGGTACCATATATATATTTTTTTTTCACACACCTTTGGATGACTGATTTTCAACATTTTTCACTTGTTTATTATAACAAATGTGCACATTCTTTGGTTAAATCTAAAAAAAAAAAATTGATGTTAAAAAAAAGTTATGCCTTATTTTGTTTTTTTTTACAGTTTATCCCTTTCTTTTAACTAATAGTGTTACAATTATGACGCTAGCGTTTTGTGAAGGGAATGCTTTGCCTACTTCCGTGACTATGGCCTTCCAGAACTGCTGCATTTTGGCTGACCTCTCCGCCTCGGGAATAAGAGACATAAAGTTCTCCTTGTAGCGTGGGTCTAACAGTGTTACCAACCAGTAATGATTGTCGGCCAAGATGTTCTTAACGCGAGGGTCACGAGACAGGCAGCTTACCATAAAGTCATCCATGTGCGCCAGACTCTTAACAGCCATCACTTCAATATCCAGACCAACACGATGACTGAACATGCTGTCCTCCTCCTTCTCCTCCTCCTCCTCCTCATCTACCCTGTCCTCTGGCCAGCCACGCTGAACTGAGCATATGACTGGTATGCATGTCATATCCTCAATTTGGTCGGAGAGTTGCTCCATGTCTTCATCTTCCTCCTCGTCATAGTCCTCCACTGCACGTTGTGATGAGACGAGGCTGGGCTGTGTGTTATCACCCACACCCACTACTGTTTCTTGCTCCAACTCATCGTGTTCCGCCTGCAATGCATCATGTTTGGTTTTGAGCAGAGACCGTTTTAGAAGGCAGAGAAGCGGTATGGTGACGCTAATAATGGCGTCATCGCCGCTCACCATCTTGGTGGAGTCCTCAAAGTTTTGGAGGATGGTACATAGGTCGGACATCCATCTCCACTCCTCAGGTGTTATGTGTGGAGTTTGACCCATTTCCCGATGGCTTAGGTGATGCAGGTACTCAACAACTGCCCTCTTCTGCTCACATATCCTGATCAACATGTGCAGAGTTGAATTCCAATGCGTGGGGACATCACACACCAGTCTGTGAGCCGGAAGATGCAAATGACGCTGAAAGCCGGCAAGGCCGGCTGAAGCAGTAGGTGACTTTCGAAAATGTGCAGACAGGCGGCGAACTTTTACCAGCAGATCAGACAGCTCTGGGTATGAGTTTAGAAACCGCTGAACCACGAGGTTGAGCACATGGGCCACGCATGGAACATGTGTCAGCTGGCCTCGCCTCAAAGCCGCCACCAGGTTCCGGCCATTGTCACACACAACCTTTCCTGGCTTTAGGTTCAGAGGTGTGAGCCAGTGATCTGCATGCTGTTTTAGAGCTGTCCACACCTCTTCTGCATTGTGGGGTTTGTCACCTATGCAGATTAGCTGCAGCACAGCCTGTTGCCGCTTCGCCGAGGCAGTGCTGCAGTGCTTCCAGCTTGGGACTGGTGTGGAGGGTAAAGTGGATGAGGATGCGCAGGAGGAGGAGGAGGCTGAAGAGCATGACATTCCGGAGCTGTAGAGTGTGGGTGAAACCCTGACTGAGGTAGGGCCTGCAAACCTTGGTGTGGGAAGGACTTGTTCCGTTCCTCGCTCAAACTGGGTCCCAGCTGGGCTGGGCTGGGTCCCTACCCGGCTGGGTAGGGCGTTGTGGGGGGTTTGTCTATCTCCGTTTGAGGTGAGTTTGTTTAAGTTAGCCTTTTCTTTGGCGTTTTTTGGAGCCCTGCGGGTTGGGGAGTTGGTATCGCCCAGTAAGGCGTTCCCCGGGGGCTTGGATTGGGGTGACATTATGTCAGTGGAAAACGGAGTTGAATTTTGGATTAGGAAATCGAAAACTGATCAGAGAGGTGTGGGTAGACTAGTCCGTTTGGGGATGGTTGTGGCATCTGATATGTGCCCGTTCAAGTGTCTCGGGAATTTTCAACAGATCCGTCCGAAGGTGGATGGCCCCTTATTACATATATCTTTTTATCGAGATACCAATTTGTGAGTGTTTTTAGGGCATGTTTGAAGTCGTTGGGGTTAGATCCGAAGTCTTTCGGATTGGGGCAGCGACGGAGGCCTCTATATGCGGCCTACCGGAGGAGACAGTTAAGCAGATTGGTAGGTGGAAGTCGCAGCGCTTTAAGTCGTATGTACGTCCCCAGGTGGTTGTTGGCAATTGAGGGGAAAAGGGGGGGGGTATTAGGGTATTAGGGTAGCAATGGGGGGGGTGAGAGTGTGTGTTTTTTGTCAATTTGGTTTGGTGAGGCAATAAAATGGTGTCGTCTGTACATTTTGTATTGCAGAAGCACCCCCCCTTCCTTCCCTGGTCTGGATCCTTGGCCACTCTTATGTGTATTGGGGAGCCCGACGAGCGGACGCGAGATGGAACTGGAGACAGCTAGGTTTTGAGAAGGACCTGGCTCTCGTGCGATGGCTCGGTGTTCGGGGGTTAGGGTGCAGGAGGTGCATAGATACGCCCGGTTGGACAGACCTCCTGACATCTTAGTGTTGCATGCCGGGGGGAATGATTTGGGTGGGCGTCCTTTTCGAATCTTGATAAAGGACATCAAACATGATTTGTTACGGTTATGGGCGTCGTTTCCAGGTCTAACGATAGTCTGGTCAGAGATAGTAGCGAGAAAGAGTTGGCAGAAAGCGCGGTCAGTTGACAGGTTGAACAAGGCGCGGGCGAAGGTTAATAGGGCGATCTCGAAGTTTGTTAGTCGGAACGGGGGTATAGCAATACGGCATGTTGAGTTGGAAAGGACGGAAGAGGAATTTTGGTTGGCTGACGGGGTACACCTTAATGCGGTGGGAACTGACTTATGGGCTCTTGGCTTGCAGGGAGGTATTGAGAGGGCCCTTTGCTTGCGGGGGGTCTCAGGCACTTGAAGGGTTTCAAGGTGCCTTCGTTGTGGTGTTGTTTATTGGTGGGTCCTTGAAGTTGGTTTAAAATTGGTTCGGGGATTCATCCGGGTATGGATCCCCTCATTGGCAGAATTGATGGTCCCCTGGTGATTTTGGGGGGGAACCCCGACGGGGTATGTCGGGGCCCCTGGGGGTGTGGTTGGGGTTGACGGAGGATTAACCCTTATAATTTGGTGCTCCTGAGCCAGTGTGGGTAACGGCTGGGAGCAAGTTGAGGTTTTTTATTGCTCGGTTATGGGAATCACCAGGGTTTTGGTAGCTTCAAGGACCTTACCACATTGCAAATTTAATTGGTTATGTATTCTTGTTAATAAAATGGCTGCTATGGCCAAAATTATCCAAAGATAAATTTGTGTCTGTGTAATTACTTTTAAATAAGAAATGGGAATGGAGGTGTGGGGTATGAAAGGAAGACCGGAGTCAACAATTCCAGGGTCAAGCATGTTTATTTGCGTAAGCTTCGTTCCAGGGTAGAAAGGGTAAGAGTGCCTTTCAGAATTCGAAGTGGTCAGACTGTACGGACCACCAAGAACTGCAGGAGAGCTTGAACATCTTCCCATGGATTTGCGACATCCTCCCTCATCAGTTACGTAGGTAAGCAGGTTCTCAGCATTGCAGCCCATTTGTTGTCTTAAGTTAGTTAAGCGGGGTTAACTAACCTGTCAGTTCAGCCTCAGGTCTAAAGCAGAGGCCTGGACTCCACTCCTTACTCCTCACTCCACAACTCTCCTTAAAAACAACTGACTCCTTTTTCCTGCCCCGGGGTCTCCAGACCCCTAGGTGGGCGTTTCCTTCCGTCTGGTCCTGCCCACTGGTGTGCCTGTCTTTCCCTAGGGGAGGTGACTAGGGTTTTCTGGTTGGCTTTGTGTGACTTAGGTGAGGGAAGTTGTTATGCGGGGGCCTATGTGTGACTATCTGCAGTGTCAGGGCGTCACATATGTATGTGTGTATGTCTGCTAAAGGAATCCGCACCGTCATATTTACAAACACAAAATTTTGCAGACACCTCATGTGACTCAGGGAACGTTGTAGACTATGTTTTAACAGGAATATTTAACCTTTACAGTTACTCTCCAAAAAACCTGCCTCCATTAAACTGAATGGAGGTGGGAGCTGCAAGTTATTAATAGCAGCTGTGATTGGTTGCTATAGGAACAAAGGACATTCATAGTATAAGAAGCTTATGTGTGAGATAATATGATGTCAGTGGGGAGACAGATAGAGAGAGACAGACACAGACTGAGAGACAAACAGACAGAGACAGATAGGCATAGACAGACAGGGAAAGAGACAGAGACAAACAGACAGAGGCAGACAGGGAAAGAGACAGACAGAGATAGACAGGGAAAAAAGGCAGACAGACAGAGACAGAGAAAGAGACAGAGGCAGATAGGGAAACAGACAAAGACAAACATACAGAGACAGGCAGGAGAAAAGGCAGACCGACAGGGAAACAGACAGACAGGGGAAGAGACAGACAGAGAGAGACAGACAGATAGAGACAGACAAAGAAATACAGAGATAGACAGGGAAAGAGACAAACGGGGAATGAGTCAGACAGAGAGAGACAAAGAGAGACAGGCAGAGAGAGACAGGGAAAGAGACAGACAGGGGAAGAGACAGACAGAGACAGACAAAGAAATACAGAGACAGACAGGGGAAGAGACAGACAGGGGAAGAGACAGACAGGGGAAGAGACAGACAGACAGGGAAAGAGACAGACCTGGAAAAGAGACAGACCTGGAAAAGAGACAGACAGACATAGAAACAGACAGCCACAAAGAGAGAAAGACAGACAGACACAGAGAGACAGACAGAGATAGAGAGACAGAGAGACATGGATAGAGATAGAGACACACAGAGACAGACAGATGACAGAGACTGGGAGAGAGACAGACAGAAGCATAAATCCCTAACTAAAACTTAACATTTAATGATAGTTTTAAAAGGTAAAAAAACACAAATCATGTAAATAGCATGACTCTCTTCTGTGCATAGAGTCAAAATTTTGTGTTTGTAAATATGACGGTGCGGATTCCTTTAGCAGACATACACACATACATATGTGACGCCCTGACACTGCAGGTAGTCACACATAGGCCCCCGCATAACAACTTCCCTCACCTAAGTCACACAAAGCCAACCAGAAAACCCTAGTCACCTCCCCCAGGGAAAGACAGGCACACCAGTGGGCAGGACCAGACGGAAGGAAACGCCCACCTAAGGGTCTGGAGACCCCGGGGCAGGAAAAAGGAGTCAGTTGTTTTTAAGGAGAGTTGTGGAGTGAGGAGTAAGGAGTGGAGTCCAGGCCTCTGCTTTAGACCTGAGGCTGAACTGACAGGTTAGTTAACCCCGCTTAACTAACTTAAGACAACAAATGGGCTGCAATGCTGAGAACCTGCTTACCTACGTAACTGATGAGGGAGGATGTCGCACATCCATGGGAAGATGTTCAAGCTCTCCTGCAGTTCTTGGTGGTCCGTACAGTCCGACCACTTCGAATTCTGAAAGGCACTCTTACCCTTTCTACCCTGGAACGAAGCTTACGCAAATAAACATGCTTGACCCTGGAATTGTTGACTCCGGTCTTCCTTTCATACCCCACACCTCCATTCCCATTTCTTATTTAAAAGTAATTACACAGACACAAATTTATCTTTGGATAATTTTGGCCATAGCAGCCATTTTATTAACAAGAATACATAACCAATAAAATTTGCAATGTGGTAAGGTCCTTGAAGCTACCAAAACCCTGGTGATTCCCATAACCGAGCAATAAAAAACCTCAACTTGCTCCCAGCCGTTACCCACACTGACTCAGTAGCACCAAATGGTTAGGGTTAATCCTCCGTCAACCCCAACCACACCCCCAGGGGCCCCGACATACCCCGTCGGGGTTACCCCCCAAAATCACTAGGGGACCATCAATTCTGCCAATGAGGGGATCCATACCCGGATGAATCCCCGAACCAATTTTAAACCAACTTCAAGGACCCACCAATAAACAACACCACAACGAAGGCACCTTGAAACCCTTCAAGTGCCTGAGACCCCCCGCAAGCAAAGGGCCCTCTCAATACCTCCCTGCAAGCCAAGAGCCCATAAGTCAGTTCCCACCGCATTAAGGTGTACCCCGTCAGCCAACCAAAATTCCTCTTCCGTCCTTTCCAACTCAACATGCCGTATTGCTATACCCCCGTTCCGACTAACAAACTTCGAGATCGCCCTATTAACCTTCGCCCGCGCCTTGTTCAACCTGTCAACTGACCGCGCTTTCTGCCAACTCTTTCTCGCTACTATCTCCGACCAGACTATCGTTAGACCTGGAAACGACACCCATAACCGTAACAAATCATGTTTGATGTCCGTTATCAAGATTCGAAAAGGACGCCCACCCAAATCATTCCCCCCGGCATGCAACACTAAGATGTCAGGAGGTCTGTCCAACCGGGCGTATCTATGCACCTCCTGCAACACCCTGTTCCACCCTAACCCCCGAACACCGAGCCATCGCACGAGAGCCAGGTCCTTCTCAAAACCTAGCTGTCTCCCGTTCCATCTCGCGTCCGCTCGTCGGGCTCCCCAATACACATAAGAGTGGCCAAGGATCCAGACCAGGGAAGGAAGGGGGGGTGCTTCTGCAATACAAAATGTACAGACGACACCATTTTATTGCCTCACCAAACCAAATTGACAAAAAACACACACTCTCACCCCCCCATTGCTACCCTAATACCCCCCCCTTTTCCCCTCAATTGCCAACAACCACCTGGGGACGTACATACGACTTAAAGCGCTGCGACTTCCACCTACCAATCTGCTTAACTGTCTCCTCCGGTAGGCCGCATATAGAGGCCTCCTTCGCTGCCCCAATCCGAAAGACTTCGGATCTAACCCCAACGACTTCAAACATGCCCTAAAAACACTCACAAATTGGTATCTCGATAAAACGGACCCATCCTCGTGACATAATAAGGGGCCATCCACCTTCGGACGGATCTGTTGAAAATTCCCGAGACACTTGAACGGGCACATATCAGCAATGCGTGGGGACATCACACACCAGTCTGTGAGCCGGAAGATGCAAATGACGCTGAAAGCCGGCAAGGCCGGCTGAAGCAGTAGGTGACTTTCGAAAATGTGCAGACAGGTGGCGAACTTTTACCAGCAGATCAGACAGCTCTGGGTATGAGTTTAGAAACCGCTGAACCACGAGGTTGAGCACATGGGCCACGCATGGAACATGTGTCAGCTGGCCTCGCCTCAAAGCCGCCACCAGGTTCCGGCCATTGTCACACACAACCTTTCCTGGCTTTAGGTTCAGAGGTGTGAGCCAGTGATCTGCATGCTGTTTTAGAGCTGTCCACACCTCTTCTGCATTGTGGGGTTTGTCACCTATGCAGATTAGCTGCAGCACAGCCTGTTGCCGCTTCGCCGAGGCAGTGCTGCAGTGCTTCCAGCTTGGGACTGGTGTGGAGGGTAAAGTACTGATGGGGTGGGTGTCTGTGTGGCCCAATTTTTGGAAAAAAGGGAGACTCCGCTTGGAGTAACCCTTGCTTGCTGTGTTTTTAAAAGAAGCCAAGATGAACAGAGCTGGGATCAGGAAAGACTTTGCTACCTACCCCGGTGTCATCCTGGGGACGGTTAATTATGGCGTATTTTTGATTTTGCTTGATGCAAATCAAAACATCCTGTTTGCAACTAGGGCCCAAGTGCTGCCACTGATGGGGTGGGTGTCTGTGTGGCCCAATTTTTGGAAAAAAGGGAGACTCCGCTTGGAGTAACCCTTGCTTGCTGTGTTTTTAAAATAAGCCAAGATGAACAGAGCTGGGATCAGGAAAGACTTTGCTACCTACCCCGGTGTCATCCTGGGGACGGTTAAGAATAGCGTATTTTTGAATGTGCTTGATGCAAATGTAGCTGTGAAGTGTACAACTGGGGCACAACTGCTGCCACTGAAGGGGTGGGTGTGTGTGGGGCCCAATTTTTGGAAAAAAGGGAGACTCCTCTTGGAGTCACCTTGCGGTGTTTTACATGATTTTAGAATGGCGTGCCATGCCTATATCTGTGTGTCCTCCTCTTTTTCCTTGTCCAGCTGTTTTGTTTTCGCATGAGTATATGTCCTTGTCACTTTCCCATGTGTTTGTGTTGTGTTGTGAGTTGTTTGTCACCTTTTGGACACCTTTGAGGGTGTTTTCTAGGTGTTTTACTGTGTTTGTGATTGCCTGCCATTGTTTCCTATTGGCTCGAGTTCGGTTCGTCGAACGTTCGACGAGCCGAACTCGAACGGGAGCTCCGTTCGGCGAACCGACCTCGAGCCGAACCGGGACCGGTTCGCTCATCTCTACTCCTGGACATACCTACCCCGGTGTCATCCTGGGGACGGTTAAGAATAGCGTATTTTTGAATGTGCTTGATGCAAATGTAGCTGTGAAGTGTACAACTGGGGCACAACTGCTGCCACTGAAGGGGTGGGTGTGTGTGGGGCCCAATTTTTGGAAAAAAGGGAGACTCCGCTTGGAGTAACCCTTGCTTGCTGTGTTTTTAAAAGAAGCCAAGATGAACAGAGCTGGGATCAGGAAAGACTTTGCTACCTACCCCGGTGTCATCCTGGGGACGGTTAATTATGGCGTATTTTTGAATGTGCTTGATGCAAATCAAAACATCCTGTTTGCAACTAGGGCCCAAGTGCTGCCACTGATGGGGTGGGTGTCTGTGTGGCCCAATTTTTGGAAAAAAGGGAGACTCCGCTTGGAGTAACCCTTGCTTGCTGTGTTTTTAAAAGAAGCCAAGATGAACAGAGCTGGGATCAGGAAAGACTTTGCTACCTACCCCGGTGTCATCCTGGGGACGGTTAAGAATAGCGTATTTTTGAATGTGCTTGATGCAAATGTAGCTGTGAAGTGTACAACTGGGGCACAACTGCTGCCACTGAAGGGGTGGGTGTGTGTGGGGCCCAATTTTTGGAAAAAAGGGAGACTCCGCTTGGAGTAACCCTTGCTTGCTGTGTTTTTAAAAGAAGCCAAGATGAACAGAGCTGGGATCAGGAAAGACTTTGCTACCTACCCCGGTGTCATCCTGGGGACGGTTAATTATGGCGTATTTTTTAATGTGCTTGATGCAAATCAAAACATCCTGTTTGCAACTAGGGCCCAAGTGCTGCCACTGATGGGGTGGGTGTCTGTGTGGCCCAATTTTTGGAAAAAAGGGAGACTCCGCTTGGAGTAACCCTTGCTTGCTGTGTTTTTAAAAGAAGCCAAGATGAACAGAGCTGGGATCAGGAAAGACTTTGCTACCTACCCCGGTGTCATCCTGGGGACGGTTAATTATGGCGTATTTTTGAATGTGCTTGATGCAAATCAAAACATCCTGTTTGCAACTAGGGCCCAAGTGCTGCCACTGATGGGGTGGGTGTCTGTGTGGCCCAATTTTTGGAAAAAAGGGAGACTCCGCTTGGAGTAACCCTTGCTTGCTGTGTTTTTAAAAGAAGCCAAGATGAACAGAGCTGGGATCAGGAAAGACTTTGCTACCTACCCCGGTGTCATCCTGGGGACGGTTAAGAATAGCGTATTTTTGAATGTGCTTGATGCAAATGTAGCTGTGAAGTGTACAACTGGGGCACAACTGCTGCCACTGAAGGGGTGGGTGTGTGTGGGGCCCAATTTTTGGAAAAAAGGGAGACTCCGCTTGGAGTAACCCTTGCTTGCTGTGTTTTTAAAAGAAGCCAAGATGAACAGAGCTGGGATCAGGAAAGACTTTGCTACCTACCCCGGTGTCATCCTGGGGACGGTTAATTATGGCGTATTTTTGAATGTGCTTGATGCAAATCAAAACATCCTGTTTGCAACTAGGGCCCAAGTGCTGCCACTGATGGGGTGGGTGTCTGTGTGGCCCAATTTTTGGAAAAAAGGGAGACTCCGCTTGGAGTAACCCTTGCTTGCTGTGTTTTTAAAAGAAGCCAAGATGAACAGAGCTGGGATCAGGAAAGACTTTGCTACCTACCCCGGTGTCATCCTGGGGACGGTTAATTATGGCGTATTTTTGAATGTGCTTGATGCAAATCAAAACATCCTGTTTGCAACTAGGGCCCAAGTGCTGCCACTGATGGGGTGGGTGTCTGTGTGGCCCAATTTTTGGAAAAAAGGGAGACTCCGCTTGGAGTAACCCTTGCTTGCTGTGTTTTTAAAAGAAGCCAAGATGAACAAGTCATGGTCAGCAAAAACTTTATCTACCTACCCCGGTGTCATCCTGGGGACGGATAAGAATGGCGTATTTTTGAATGTGCTTGAAGCCAAGATGAACAGAGCTGGGATCAGGAAAGACTTTGCTACCTACCCCGGTGTCATCCTGGGGACGGTTAAGAATAGCGTATTTTTGAATGTGCTTGATGCAAATGTAGCTGTGAAGTGTACAACTGGGGCACAACTGCTGCCACTGAATGGGTGGGTGTGTGTGGGGCCCAATTTTTGGAAAAAAGGGAGACTCCGCTTGGAGTCACCTTGCGGTGTTTTACATGATTTTAGAATGGCGTGCCATGCCTATATCTGTGTGTCCTCCTCTTTTTCCTTGTCCAGCTGTTTTGTTTTCGCATGAGTATATGTCCTTGTCACTTTCCCATGTGTTTGTGTTGTGTTGTGAGTTGTTTGTCACCTTTTGGACACCTTTGAGGGTGTTTTCTAGGTGTTTTACTGTGTTTGTGATTGCCTGCCATTGTTTCCTATTGGCTCGAGTTCGGTTCGTCGAACGTTCGACGAGCCGAACTCGAACGGGAGCTCCGTTCGGCGAACCGACCTCGAGCCAAACCGGGACCGGTTCGCTCATCTCTACTCCTGGACATAGCATTCGAATTACCAGGTCCCTGAAGGCTGAAATGCGTAGTGGCCGGAAATCATGAACAATTACAATGGGCGTATGTGCTGTAGATCCTGCGTCAGTTGTAGCTTGGAACTTTGTCTTTTCACGGATTTGCCCGTCTCTCATGGTGTTGGGCTATTTTCGGATCAAAATGGTGTGTCCCTCCTTGGCCCGTATCATGGGTTATTTCAGGGGCAAATTTAACTCTCTTAGCACTTTTCTCCTTAATTGTGGCCGTTGAATTGTTGGGTCAAGGTCTATCCAACCAGCATATTTGTTGTTTTTCAGACAATTTAGGGCTCGTGCATAGTAATAATAACACAGGTTTCCAAGGGTAAAAATTTTTGAAAGATGTGATTTTTTTCATACTTTTGATCATTGGACTCAGTAAAAATATTGAAAAAATATCATCACGTACAGTTTTTTCACAAACACTGATTCTATAGGTGTTAGGGCCAGGTGGACGGGCAGACCCAGGAGGTGGATCCACTGGGCCGAACACCTTAATGAAGGCAAGGGGTCCGGTAGCCGGAGCACTACGGGTAGCAGGACAGTCCGTGCAAAAGAGTGGAATGGAGAAGTCCCTGGGACCACGGAGTCACTGATGGTAGTCCGGGTGACGGAGCTCAGGTTCGGAGGCCGAGATGTCAGGCAGAGTCCGGAACCGATGGAGCGAGAGGACGGGTCACCACAGGGATCAGAGATGGTACGGACTGACGGGATGGCAGATAGTCAGCGTTCGGGGTTCGGGAATCGGCAGGACCGGATGGCGAGGCAGGAGCGGCTCTAGAAGAGAGATAGGTAAGTATATCACAGAGACACAAGGAGACCTGACTCCTAGCTTAGGAAACACGAAGAACAGGCCCCGCCCACTTGGACATTAAACCCCTTTATACCCTGTACCTGTGTGTTCAATTTCCTGTCAGTGGACGCTGGCCCTTTAAGAGAGGGTCAATGACCGCGCGCGCGCCCTAATGCGCATGCGCGAGGCCCGGGTGCCAGAAGCCAGGGCAGGGAGCGGTGTATAGGAAGCAGGGGAGCCGGCCTGGAGCAGGGCTGCCGACGGGCGCCGGGAGTGGGGACCGGGCCGCCTGGGGACCGCAGGTGGTGGAGGCTGGAGACCGTGGAGCGGGGGATGTCTGCCAGAGGAGCCGGGGAGCGAAGCAGGGAAGCCGGGGAGCGTGGCAGGTGAGCCGGGGGGCAGAGCAGGGGACCCGGAGAGCGTGACAATAGGTTTCCAAAAGGTTAGAATTCTGAAAAGATTCCCTCCATACTTTTCTGAAGATGGTGCTCTAGTGTATTCAAGCGATGTTCCTGTGCTGATGGAAAATGTAACATTAAGTACAATGTGAGCGAGTGGAGACACGTCATTGTTTCATCCAAAAAGTCTGAAAGCTGTGCTACTGCTCAATGGCAGTAAGTATTCTTCAGTGTGTGTAGGGCATGTGTCGCGGGCAGAGGGGCCACGCACGCTACGCTCGGGTTCGGGGACTTCTGCTGCTGCTGCTGCTCGGTGGCTCGAGCGGAGGGCCAGATCCGGGGACTCGAGCAGCGCTCCTCGCCCACGAGTGAAAAGGGGGTGGTTTGTTTGGGGAGATAGTTAGTGACGTCACCCACAGGTCGTGGTGATAATGGGCACCACCACTGCTGGTGACGGGGATCCCGGGAGCGATGGCAGGGAGCAGCTAGGATGTTGGTTCCCCCTCCGTGGGTAGGGGTTGGTGATCCCGGGGCCCGGTGGCGGTACGGGGAGGCTGGATGGCTGGGGTGTACGTACCGAGGGAGCCCGTTTGCCCGCAGGCGCTGGCCCTTGGATCTCTAGCCTATGGCGGTGGCTTTTTATCCTCACGGTGTGGACGGTTGCCTTCTGTCGGGTCTTGGGTGTTAGGGAACCCCTGGGATTCCGGTCACTCTCGGATTTGACCATTGTCGGCGGCTCCTAGCCTGGTCAGGGTCCAATGGCCCTGCCTTTGTGCTTGGTACAGATCCGCTCACCGGTTCAGTTCCCTTCGGGTCACCGACCGTCCCCGATCCTACGGTTCAGCTGACTTGTACCACCTCCTGCAGACGGCCACCACCGTCTGCCGACCTTGCTGACAGTGCCTGGGCTCCTACCCAGACACTAACAGTTTCTGTCCTCTCACTTTCCACTACAAAACTAAACTAACTGCTTTTTCCCGCCTCCAGGCCTGTGAACTCCTCGGTGGGTGGGGCCAACCGCCTGGCTCCGCCCCACCTGGTGTGGACATCAGACCCTGGAGGAGGCAACAAGGATTTTGTGTGACTGATGTAGACTATCCAGGGGAGGGGGTGTGTGTGATTTTGTGTTTGTGACTACCTGGCTAGTCCAGGGCGTCACACATGCTATGCACTTGGAAGAAAGCTGTGAGAATTTAGACTTTAAATCTCAAGAAACTTAACTACAAGGAGCATGGATGGTCAATATGTGGTGGTCTAAAAATGTTCTCATTGCTTCTTGGGCAGCAAGGAGGATATATTAAATACCCATGCTGTTCTGCCTCATGGCAGCCTGCTAATAGTCATTCATTAAAATTTCTGTTACAACCCCTAGAGGTCATTGTTATTCTTTTGAATTGCTGAGTTTCCCTTTAAGCTAAATGTATTCTGGGTAAGGAATGCCTACCTGAGCTGAGAAGAAGCCTGCAGCCATTTTCTCTTTGGATTTGTCAGGAAAGGACATGCCGACTTACCTCTCTGTACATTCACCCCTGCCTAGTGTAATCCGGTGAGCAAAGCAAATTACATGTGTTAGTGATAGAATCCTAGATGGAAGAGTGTAGTAAATGCATTGTACATTGTACTTCTACACCTTTAGTGTCATCCCTGTCTTGTTTGTCTAGATAAGATTTCTATGTATTGCAGATGCAGTGACCTTTCACCTACATTCTCGTAAGAACTGCATCTCATGTACTGTTATGCTATGTTAACTCTGTATTAACACTGTACTGACTGTAATCATTTTCTTGTTATAGTTTTTACCCGTATAAAACAGTATCTTGGATATACCGTATTCTGTCTTCAACTGCATCTTGGATATTCCTATATTCACTGTATATTCCATGTATACTGCAATCAAGTTCACGTTACCAGCTAATAAATCAAGGCTATTGAACTCCACAGCCTGTTTATTTGAAATGTGAACTAGGGTTTAGCTGTATGCTAGAGATTCACAGCATTACGTAAAAGAAGGCAGAACACATGCTTTTTGTGTGAATTGGAAAGCCAGGTTAGGACTCTTCACTGGAGCAAAAAAAATTGGCCAACAAGAACATCTTTGTAACCGGGACTCAAGAACATTGTTGCATAAAGCTTAGTTGATCCCACCTAAAGTTCTCTTGCCACCACTCCACTGTAAGCTTGGACTGATGAAGCTGTTTGTGAAAGCGCTACTGAAAGAAGGAGAGATGTTTAAGTACCTGTGTACCAAGTTTCAGGGACTGTCAGAATCAAGTCTGAAGGAAGGTGTGATGCCCTGGCAAAACCAGGTAGTTACAGATAGGCCCCCGCACAACACCTTTCCTCACTTAGGAAACACACAGCCGACCTGAAACCCTAGTCACCTAGGACCCTGAAGCCAGGACCGAAAACAGCGGCCTAGCTAATTAAATGATTGAGGGCAGGATTATAGGTCCTATCCCACCTAAAGTCCCTCAAAGAAGACAACAGCCCACTGATAGGGATAAGGCCACCGCCAGGGCCCTTAGATCCCACGGGCCAGCGCCTGCGGGCACGGCTCCTTAGGCCATATCCAGCCGGGAGCGGACTCCTGAGTTCCAGACCAGGCAGTCCACCATACACAAAAACAAGTGCAGAGTAAAGGACAGCGACCACCAGCCTGGGTGGGGGACCTGAATGCAACCGGCCGGGGCGGCAGGCCACCAGCACCTTTGGTTTACCGAAAGACTCGTGTGATTCATTTACTGTGAGTAACCAAACATCCCCCTGCTTGCTCAGGCGCGCCGGCCCTTGCCATCACCATACCCTGCACAAAGACACTGGGCCCCGGGGCAATCATCCCTACACACGGAGGGGTTAACATCCAGCTGCCACTACATCTCTCCCGGGTATCCCATAACGGCAGCGGTGGTGTCCCACCTCACCACACACCGTTGGTGGCGTCACAAACTTAATACGGCCTAGCCCATACATCTACATTCCTCCTTTTATTCGACATGTCCGCGAGACCCCCGGGTCGAGCCACTCTCTTAGAAGGTCTGGATCCGACCAACGGCGGCTGCTGGCACAGGGGCAGCACAAAAGCATTTTTGTGGGTTCGGATATTCAGAAACCCATGAATGAAGGATGACGTGTTTTAAACAATAATGAAAACTGTTGAAAAAAGGGCTTGGGACTCTTTGAAAGAAGCAATAAATACGTTTCTAGGTAACAACAAAGAATCAAAATTTAAGTCCATCGTGGAGAACATGCTGAAACGTTTCAAAGCCTTGGGTTGTCTAATGAATTTGAAGTTACATTTTTTACATTCCTATTTGGACTACTTGTCTGAAAACCTTGGTGCTGGTGGGAAGAACAAGAAGGTTTTCATCGGAATATCAAGGAGATGGAACGACGATACCAAAGTAAATGAAACGTGAACATGATTGCCGGATGCTTCACAGAGAAGATCCACAGGCCTTCTATAAGAGAAAAGGGGGATCTAGAGAAAAGGAAAAAGTGCAAGAATAAATTTCTAATAAAGTTGCAGAATGACTGTACAATAAATAAATGTATTTTATATATAAAATTGTGAATATTTTTGGTTACAATAAGTATTTTTCTTGTTCATGTCACTTGTATGTAACTTCACACATGGATTGTACAAAATCAATATTTGATGGTTAAAAAAAAATATTTATTTTTTTTTTTAAATCAGGACATTAGAAAACATAATAATCAGTCACTGGATTTGAAGTTTCATAAACCAAAATTTTACATAGCTGTGTAATTTGTCGGGCACCCACCGACAATAGAATAGCGCCAGATTTAGGAAGCTGGCTGAGGTCTGCAAAGTCTGTAGCCAGGTGACAAAATTGTCCAACCTGGGTTTCTTCCTTAAGTAGTCTCTGGTATGATGATATGGTATAATCCTGGCAGCCGGAGTCGAAATCCCTAGATTGCGGTTATGATCTCCAATCGGAATTGGAGCCCCTAGATTGAAGCCATGTAGCCAAGTGATCCTCTAGTTGAAGCCAAAGTCCCTAGACCGAGTCCACAAGGCATCCTGGTTCTGATCCCCTAGCCAGCTCCTAAGAGCTTAGACTAGATCATGCAACATCCATCAACAACCTGGTGACTCCAAGAAGTCCCCTTTTATAGCCATAACCTTCCCTTAGGATATACTGTGCCCTTATCAGATTGGTTGTACAAGGTTGCTTCTCTTATTGGATGGATTTCAAGCTGCATGGATAATGTTCATTTAAATGATGTGGATAGAAAGACTGAAGATATCTACATGTAGTCTGAAATCCATCATGAATCAATACTATTTTACACAGTCATAAGCAGCCCATGGGCATTCACCTGCATTCAAACCAATAACAGCTCATAGACCAGACAATCCATCTACCACTGGACCAAAGACAGGAAGTTAAATCCACTGCCTGCGGTAACCAACTTAATCCTATAGGCTACTCACACAACAAACCCAACAGAAAGGAAAAAAACATGGCTTCGATTATCCATCCAATGAAAACGCATAACCATTGTGAGCCATTGGACAATGCAATTGGACACTTGGTGACATGGTGCACGGCCCAATGAATCAAGTCTTTACTTCATATTCACGGTTTAAGCCCTTGGGTTCTAATATGCCCAGAGTACATATCCAGAAAGATTCTCTTTCTTTGAGCTAAACACAAGTCAACAATACATTGTAAGCAGATTCTATTACCAGTCCCACACCATTTTGTGACGCATAATCACACAGTGATCCAATTAAGATTCCAAGTCATCGAACATGTCCAAGCCATACGCAGAGGAGGCAATAGAATTAGGAAGCTCAAAGAAAGGGAATCTTTCTGGATATATACTCTGGGCACATTGGAACCCAAAGGCTTAAACCATGAATATGAAGTACAGACTTGATTCATTGGGCCATGCATGGACATAATGGACATAATTCTAATAGGCAGGACAGGTAATAAGGAGCACAAGTTATATGCTAAAATGTGTTGTGTGACAAGACAGACACAGGAAAGGACATGATAACAGGTGTAGGGACCAACAAGGTGAGACAAGGGGTATCAGGATAGGGTCAAGTAGGTATGAATGTAGTAATGGGGCAGGCATAGAGAATTGTATGTGAATGTGAATTACAATAAATCACTAAGGAAAGGAATATGTGAGTGTGTGCCTAATGTAAACTAATATTGTACTGGCAAAATTATAGATGGAAAGGGAGAAGGGGAGGGGGGAGAGAGGAGGCTGTAATTGACTACAAGGGTATGAGTTATGAGTGATCATAGGGATAGTGTTACATAAGTGGAAATACCTATGGAGGACCGGATGTGTAAGCGCATACCTTATACAAACCTATAGAGTGCTGATGGGTGAGAGTGTGATGTTAGATATAAGACATCCTATAGTGAATAGTGAGCCGTAATCAAGTGCAACAGGGATATTTCACGTGACTATGGGAACCTGGAAGGTAAAGAAAGGGGAGAAAAAACTGTTAGACAAGGTAATCAGACATAATGTAACCAGTTGATCAGACATGATCACCTGGTTTGAGACCCCCTGCCTTACACTATATAGATATCATGTTTATTCCCCATCTATCTTGCTCAGGAGAGCATCTCCCTCCCCCGGCACCAAGAGCAGCTCATACTGAATTGTTACATTGACTAGTAACACTGCACACAGAAATGCACCTTAATATTCCACTGTTAACCCTTTCCTCCCAGCAGTAACACACAACTCCTCACCTTGATATCATGGTGATTTATGGTCAGAATGACTTCAATGCGATCAGTGATTTCT
Source organism: Anomaloglossus baeobatrachus (assembly GCF_048569485.1). Lineage (NCBI taxonomy): Eukaryota > Metazoa > Chordata > Amphibia > Anura > Aromobatidae > Anomaloglossus > Anomaloglossus baeobatrachus. The sequence goes on along the minus strand of NW_027445030.1, from coordinate 554,842 downwards.
ATTCTAGCTCTGCTCACATAGATTTTATATCCACACTCAACTATAGGCCGTTCTTCATATTTTGGGGGCTTTTAGTCAGATATACTAGTTTGTGCCTGTATAGTATTGGTGTAGATGGGAGTGTAGGGCATGGGTTACATGGCACTGTGGTGGAATACTGATGGGAGGTATTGGTGCTGTGTTTGATGCTTCTACTGGGTATTTTCCTACAAATACTGGAACAGCTCACTGCTTAGAATGATCCTTCCCAGCTCTATAATATATTATATATACCCCACAATGCAGGCTCACACACACATTTGTCTCAAGTGTGTTGTAGGGACACAGATACAGTCTTGGTCATGTGACTAAAGGCTACTTTACACACTGCGATATCGGTCCCGATATCGCTAGTGTGGGTACCCGCCCCCATCTGTTGCGCGACACGGGCAAATCGTTGCCCATGCCGCACAACACCGACCAGACCCGTCACACATACTTACCTGCCCGGCGACGTCGCTGTGTCCGGCGAACCGCCTCCTTTCTAAGGGGGCGGTCCGTGCGGCGTCACAGCGACGTCACTGAGCGACGGCCCAATAGCAGCGGAGGGGCGGAGATGAGTGGCCGGAACATCCCGCCCACCTCCTTCCTTCCTCATAGCGGCTGGGAGGCAGGTAAGGAGAGGTTCCTCGTTTCTGCGGTGTCACACGGAGCGATGTGTGCTACCGCAGGAGCGACGAACTACATCGTTACTGCTGCAGTAACGATAATCGAGAATGGAGACCCATGTCACCGATGAGCGATTTTGCACGTTTTTGCAACGATGCAAAATCGCTCATCGGTATCACACGCAGCAACATCGCTAATGCGGCCGGATGTGCGTCACAAATTCCGTGACCCCAACGACTCCGCATTAGCGATGTCGCAGCGTGTAAAGCCCCCTTTAGTGGGAGTGGTGTACAGGGTCTTAGCAGTAAAGAGTATTCCATATTTCTGCCAGATACCCACAGAGATATTGAAATCTGAAAAAAGAGACTTCTGCTCATTGAAGGTAAGAACTACTCACATAGCGTTCAACTCCACAGCAAACGAGTGCTCTAGCACTGGCATCTCAGCAGGGATATTCCCCTACTACACATGTGTGTCTAGGTCACTGTGACAGTTTACAGGACATAACTCAGGGCACCTAGACAGAAGGCAGAGGGACTACTTTCTATTTCTGGTGTAGAGCTTAGTACAATATATATATATTTATACTATTACATGGGACACATGTACCTTGTATTACCATTATTCGCTGTATATGAACCCCTTTTCTCCGGGCATTATTTGTCTATAGCATTTTTCACGAACCTGAGGCAACTGAGAACCCTTCAGTGAAGGAATTCCACTAACCCTCACAATACCTACCAGGGGCCTCCCTGCAGTAACTCAGGTAGTTGTACCCATTCTCTTTCCGCATTCTATGTGTTCTTCTTCTTTCTTCTTTTTTTTCTTTTTTCTTCTTTTTATTTCTATCATGTAGTTCAGGGGTTTATAGATATATGTCCTGCATCTCATATTTCCTTTAGTGGTGCTTCTTACCCATTCTCATATCATTTACCCTAGTATTTCATGATCCTGAGGCGACTGAGAACCCTTTAATAAAGGAATCCTTTTTCACCTGAATTGTCAAGTGATACTTACCAGTGACTATCACGTAATGTTACAGGTAGTTCCATTTTCTTCCTCTTCTTTCTCTCCTTTCTTCTTTGTCACACGGTCCATTGTGTTATAGCCCACGTGTCATGATAACACTTGTACCATCTTTTCATTTAGATTCCACCTACAATTATTTACCGATTCCAGTTCTGGAATAGGCTTTCATCATCTACTCACTAGAATTCTCAAGTTCATAAGGTACTGAGACATATACATGTTCACACCATTATAAAGAACAAAGTATAAACATTGAGGTTTTTCTCACACCCTCACACAACAAACCCATGTGTGTTCATTTCCTTCACTATATAGGATTGCAAGTTTTCCATTTGTACCTTAATGGCAATGACGCTATACAATTGAACACATATCATCCTGTTATCCATATAGGTGTGTATTTACCTGCTTGACTATTTTTGGTTGTTTGATCCAGAATGTTTCTCCAGATAGGTCATGTGGAAATTTTCTTTCCTCAGTACAAATGTTTTCACTATGGCTTTGGAAAATTTTTTTGTATGTGCATCATGGTCATTTGACCCATTGTACTCTCAAGTAGCAATATATTGTACTGTTATGTTGTACTATGTACTAATTACGTGTTTATATGGTTTTGTAACCCTTTATGATCTTAGATAACTTTATCCTTGATAAAGACCTAAAAACAAGCTCGAAACGTTGGATGAATTATCCTTTTGCACAAATAAAGAATTTTCAGCATTCTAAGAGTTCTTTTCTTACGTTATTGATCACTATAGTGTGCCAGAGCTATTTCTATTGAATTGACTCTTATTTTTTCTGAGCACCTGCTATATACACAGTGAGCCAGACATATTCAATTTTCATTCAGAAGGCAGAGGGAAGCCTTAGCAGCTGAGCCTATATCTTGGCTTGTGAGCATTAGAACAGGCCGGCGATTACAGGGTAACATGAAAAATGTCCAGCTTGCATTATGACTAGAACATGACAATATCCTTTTAAGTACTAACCTATGATGCGTTCCTAAGCAGTTGATGTTATATGTTCTACATTTCATTTTCTGCATACTTTACAAGTAGTAGAATTTGCTTTGATATAGGCAACTGGATTTTCATTTTTTTTCTGTTTATCAGTAGGACTTCAAAATAACAAAGGTGATCGCCTCCCGTTGCCTGGGAACCGTCCAGGCACAAGAGGGCTATGTGTCACCAGAAGGCGCACACACTCCCTCAAGGCCGGCAGACGTGCAATCCCAGGCACCTTCCAGTACCGACCAAGGTAGCGTCCTCCGAAACTACACTTGATCTTAGCCAAAAGGCCGAGAAGCTATAACCCGAATTGGTTACGGCCTTGAGTGGCACCCTGGCCTATACCGGACACATCTTAGGGAGAGGGAGACAAACCCACGCCTACAGAAGACATTTTGTCACCCAAGCCAAACCCTTGAAAAGGCTGTTTTGCAGAGCAAAAACAAGGAGAATGGTGCTTTTTGCAGCCGCCTCCCACTGCAATGAATCTGAATAACTCCTCCTTTTGGGCACAAGCACCTCCCCTCCCCCTTGCAGTCTTTCCAATTCATGATACAAAAAGACGGACGGACAGGACAGGACAGGACCATCTGCCTGACTTTCCGTCACTGCCACCCTTTGCCATCCTTGCCCGTAGAAAGCCCTTTCATCATCCCCAAACCCTAATCTTTTCCCTTCCCTTCCCAGCTGCGTCTCACTCCCTTTCATTAGGAAGTGAGCGCAGCCTTTTCTCCGTTCTGCACATGCGCGACGTTAAACACAAATGCGCAGGCGTGCGTTCCATTAGCCTCACTGCATTCCACTCCCATACAGGAAGTGGGCACAGCTATTACTACGGTCGCACATAAAAGAACCCACGGCCACCACTGCACATAGCTGACTCCACCACAGGACACCCACTTCTACACCAACGCAGGTAAGACAGGATCGGCACCTCTATGCTCCCGTTACAATCAGGCTCAGTCACCATGTGATAACGCTCTCAACTCTTTAGTTGCAGGCTCCCCTTGCTTCACCTCCACTGGCTGTGCTGCCATTTCCTCTCCCACCTGGAAGGTATACTTTATTCCACTATTTTCCTGTTTCTCTCTTCCCCCTTTTCCCATAACCTACTTTTATCTGCATTTGTGGGGTATCTATATGCTATTTACATCATAGTTTTATTCATTAATATGGAAGGGAAGAGTGCCCATGAGAGTGTTGAACTGCGGAGAGCAAAAGATTAAGCTGCTCCGATTTGCCACCATTGATAAGCTGTTCTCAGTAGATACACATGCTATCCAAACAGCAGCATCCACCATTGCTTCAGCCCACCCATTCAGTGACAGCTCACCAAGTCAGCCAGAGGAGTGGTGTAAGGAATTACACGTAGGCACTGACTCCACACCTTCACATCACAAGAAGGGGGTCTACAGGCTAGTGCAAGAATACGAGCAAGTCTTCAGCAAACATCCGCTAGACTTTTGAAAAATAAAAGGGGTCAAACACTACATCCCCACAAGTGCACACCCACCCATCAAAGAGAGATATAAGCCAAATCTACCTGCACATTACCAGTGTACCAAGGACATGTTGAGCAACATGAAGGAGGCTGGGGTTATCCGTGACAGTTGTAGCCTCTGGGCAGCTCCGTTGGTCCTGTTAAAGAAGAAGGACAGCACCACTCCCCTGTATTGAGGAATAGCTAGCTGCATTGACAACTGCAAATTATTTTTCTACCCTTGATCTCACTAGTCACTATTGGCAAGTGTCCGTTGCTGAGGCAGACCGGGAGAAGACCGCCTTTGCCACCCCGATGGGTCTCTGCGAGTTCAAAAGCATGCCCTTCGAGCTGTGCAATTTGCCAGGAACCTTCCAGAGGCTGATGGAATGCTGCTTGGGACACCGAAACTTTGAAACGGTACTGCTATACCTTTATGATGTTATTGTTTATTCTAACGCAAACAAGATTTTAGGGTGTATAAAAAGGGAGATTAGATCCGATGATCCCAACGTATTGTTACCCCTCTATAAATCACTTGTAAGGCCACATCTGGAATATGGGGTAAAGTCCTGAGCAGGTTGATAACCATTGGTTTGAGCATGGTAGGGTGTAGTACGCATCTTCCTGCATCGGTAAAAGCTGCAGAAGTCCTTGAAGATTTCCGCTTCAAAGGCAGTGCCTTGATCTGTGAGGACTCTCTCTGAGTAGCCATGAGGTCTGCATAAGTGTGCTTGGAAGACCTTCGCTGCAGTATGGGCCATTAGATCTTTGACTTGTACCACAACCATAAATCTCGAGTAGTTGTCTACCATCGTAAGTGCATACGTGAGCTCACCTCGATATTCTGCAACAAAACTCCCTTTTTCGATTTCAGTTTCAGCAAACACTCCTCTTCCTGTAGAAAATATTTATCATTACCTAAGACAGTCATTCTAATGCATGACAATATTAAGGCAATTTAGTTAAAACTTGTTTTAACTCACCTTTAAGGGGATTGATGTATTTCATGGTCAATCCAGGTTTGTCAGTGATGGCACTGACATAATGTATGGCGTCTTTTTCGGGCGTTATCCTTTGCCTTTTCATTGTGAAAATCCAGTTGCCTATATCAAAGCAAATTCTACTACTTGGAAAGTATGCAGAAAATGAAATGTAGAACATATAACATCAACTGCTTAGGAACGCATCATAGGTTAGTACTTAAAAGGATATTGTCATGTTCTAGTCATAATGCAAGCTGGACATTTTTCATGTTACCCTGTAATCGCCGGCCTGTTCTAATGCTCACAAGCCAAGATATAGGCTCAGCTGCTAAGGCTTCCCTCTGCCTTCTGAATGAAAATTGAATATGTCTGGCTCACTGTGTATATAGCAGGTGCTCAGAAAAAATAAGAGTCAATTCAATAGAAATAGCTCTGGCACACTATAGTGATCAATAACGTAAGAAAAGAACTCTTAGAATGCTGAAAATTCTTTATTTGTGCAAAAGGATAATTCATCCAACGTTTCGAGCTTGTTTTTAGGTCTTTATCAAGGATAAAGTTATCTAAGATCATAAAGGGTTACAAAACCATATAAACACGTAATTAGTACATAGTACAACATAACAGTACAATATATTGCTACTTGAGAGTACAATGGGTCAAATGACCATGATGCACATACAAAAAAATTTTCCAAAGCCATAGTGAAAACATTTGTACTGAGGAAAGAAAATTTCCACATGACCTATCTGGAGAAACATTCTGGATCAAACAACCAAAAATAGTCAAGCAGGTAAATACACACCTATATGGATAACAGGATGATATGTGTTCAATTGTATAGCGTCATTGCCATTAAGGTACAAATGGAAAACTTGCAATCCTATATAGTGAAGGAAATGAACACATATCATATCAAAGAACACAGGAACATGGGTGTGAGAAAAACCTCAATGTTTATACTTTGTTCTTTATAATGGTGTGAACATGTATATGTCTCAGTACCTTATGAACTTGAGAATTCTAGTGAGTAGATGATGAAAGCCTATTCCAGAACTGGAATCGGTAAATAATTGTAGGTGGAATCTAAATGAAAAGATGGTACAAGTGTTATCATGACACGTGGGCTATAACACAATGGACCGTGTGACAAAGAAGAAAGGAGAGAAAGAAGAGGAAGAAAATGGAACTACCTGTAACATTACGTGATAGTCACTGGTAAGTATCACTTGACAATTCAGGTGAAAAAGGATTCCTTTATTAAAGGGTTCTCAGTCGCCTCAGGATCATGAAATACTAGGGTAAATGATATGAGAATGGGTAAGAAGCACCACTAAAGGAAATATGAGATGCAGGACATATATCTATAAACCCCTGAACTACATGATAGAAATAAAAAGAAGAAAAAAGAAAAAAAAGAAGAAAGAAGAAGAACACATAGAATGCGGAAAGAGAATGGGTACAACTACCTGAGTTACTGCAGGGAGGCCCCTGGTAGGTATTGTGAGGGTTAGTGGAATTCCTTCACTGAAGGGTTCTCAGTTGCCTCAGGTTCGTGAAAAATGCTATAGACAAATAATGCCCGGAGAAAAGGGGTTCATATACAGCGAATAATGGTAATACAAGGTACATGTGTCCCATGTAATAGTATAAATATATATATATTGTACTAAGCTCTACACCAGAAATAGAAAGTAGTCCCTCTGCCTTCTGTCTAGGTGCCCTGAGTTATGTCCTGTAAACTGTCACAGTGACCTAGACACACATGTGTAGTAGGGGAATATCCCTGCTGAGATGCCAGTGCTAGAGCACTCGTTTGCTGTGGAGTTGAACGCTATGTGAGCAGTTCTTACCTTCAATGAGCAGAAGTCTCTTTTTTCAGATTTCAATATCTCTGTGGGTATCTGGCAGAAATATGGAATACTCTTTACTGCTAAGACCCTGTACACCACTCCCACTAAAGGGGGCTTTACACGCTGCGACATCGCTAATGCGGAGTCGTTGGGGTCACGGAATTTGTGACGCACATCCGGCCGCATTAGCGATGTTGCTGCGTGTGATACCGATGAGCGATTTTGCATCGTTGCAAAAACGTGCAAAATCGCTCATCGGTGACATGGGTCTCCATTCTCGATTATCGTTACTGCAGCAGTAACGATGTAGTTCGTCGCTCCTGCGGTAGCACACATCGCTCCGTGTGACACCGCAGAAACGAGGAACCTCTCCTTACCTGCCTCCCAGCCGCTATGAGGAAGGAAGGAGGTGGGCGGGATGTTCCGGCCACTCATCTCCGCCCCTCCGCTGCTATTGGGCGGTCGCTCAGTGACGTCGCTGTGACGCCGCACGGACCGCCCCCTTAGAAAGGAGGCGGTTCGCCGGACACAGCGACGTCGCCGGGCAGGTAAGTATGTGTGACGGGTCTGGTCGGTGTTGTGCGGCATGGGCAGCGATTTGCCCGTGTCGCGCAACAGATGGGGGCGGGTACCCACACTAGCGATATCGGGACCGATATCGCAGTGTGTAAAGTAGCCTTTAGTCACATGACCAAGACTGTATCTGTGTCCCTACAACACACTTGAGACAAATGTGTGTGTGAGCCTGCATTGTGGGGTATATATAATATATTATAGAGCTGGGAAGGATCATTCTAAGCAGTGAGCTGTTCCAGTATTTGTAGGAAAATACCCAGTAGAAGCATCAAACACAGCACCAATACCTCCCATCAGTATTCCACCACAGTGCCATGTAACCCATGCCCTACACTCCCATCTACACCAATACTATACAGGCACAAACTAGTATATCTGACTAAAAGCCCCCAAAATATGAAGAACGGCCTATAGTTGAGTGTGGATATAAAATCTATGTGAGCAGAGCTAGAATAGAAATCACTGATCGCATTGAAGTCATTCTGACCATAAATCACCATGATATCAAGGTGAGGAGTTGTGTGTTACTGCTAGGAGGAAAGGGTTAACAGTGGAATATTAAGGTGCATTTCTGTGTGCAGTGTTACTAGTCAATGTAACAATTCAGTATGAGCTGCTCTTGGTGCCGGGGGAGGGAGATGCTCTCCTGAGCAAGATAGATGGGGAATGAACATGATATCTATATAGTGTAAGGCAGGGGGTCTCAAACCAGGTGATCATGTCTGATCAACTGGTTACATTATGTCTGATTACCTTGTCTAACAGTTTTTTCTCCCCTTTCTTTACCTTCCAGGTTCCCATAGTCACGTGAAATATCCCTGTTGCACTTGATTACGGCTCACTATTCACTATAGGATGTCTTATATCTAACATCACACTCTCACCCATCAGCACTCTATAGGTTTGTATAAGGTATGCGCTTACACATCCGGTCCTCCATAGGTATTTCCACTTATGTAACACTATCCCTATGATCACTCATAACTCATACCCTTGTAGTCAATTACAGCCTCCTCTCTCCCCCCCTCCCCTTCTCCCTTTCCATCTATAATTTTGCCAGTACAATATTAGTTTACATTAGGCACACACTCACATATTCCTTTCCTTAGTGATTTATTGTAATTCACATTCACATACAATTCTCTATGCCTGCCCCATTACTACATTCATACCTACTTGACCCTATCCTGATACCCCTTGTCTCACCTTGTTGGTCCCTACACCTGTTATCATGTCCTTTCCTGTGTCTGTCTTGTCACACAACACATTTTAGCATATAACTTGTGCTCCTTATTACCTGTCCTGCCTATTAGAATTATGTCCATTATGTCCATGCATGGCCCAATGAATCAAGTCTGTACTTCATATTCATGGTTTAAGCCTTTGGGTTCCAATGTGCCCAGAGTATATATCCAGAAAGATTCCCTTTCTTTGAGCTTCCTAATTCTATTGCCTCCTCTGCGTATGGCTTGGACATGTTCGATGACTTGGAATGTTAATTGGATCACTGTGTGATTATGCGTCACAAAATGGTGTGGGACTGGTAATAGAATCTGCTTACAATGTATTGTTGACTTGTGTTTAGCTCAAAGAAAGAGAATCTTTCTGGATATGTACTCTGGGCACATTAGAACCCAAGGGCTTAAACCGTGAATATGAAGTAAAGACTTGATTCATTGGGCCGTGCACCATGTCACCAAGTGTCCAATTGCATTGTCCAATGGCTCACAATGGTTATGCGTTTTCATTGGATGGATAATCGAAGCCATGTTTTTTTCCTTTCTGTTGGGTTTGTTGTGTGAGTAGCCTATAGGATTAAGTTGGTTACCGCAGGCAGTGGATTTAACTTCCTGTCTTTGGTCCAGTGGTAGATGGATTGTCTGGTCTATGAGCTGTTATTGGTTTGAATGCAGGTGAATGCCCATGGGCTGCTTATGACTGTGTAAAATAGTATTGATTCATGATGGATTTCAGACTACATGTAGATATCTTCAGTCTTTCTATCCACATCATTTAAATGAACATTATCCATGCAGCTTGAAATCCATCCAATAAGAGAAGCAACCTTGTACAACCAATCTGATAAGGGCACAGTATATCCTAAGGGAAGGTTATGGCGGATGCAGGAAGATGCGCACTACACCCTACCATGCTCAAACCAATGGTTATCAACCTGCTCAGGACTTTACCCCATATTCCAGATGTGGCCTTACAAGTGATTTATAGAGGGTTAACAATACGTTGGGATCACCGGATCTAATCTCCCTTTTTATACACCCTAAAATCTTGTTTGCTTTAGAATAAACAATAACATCATAAAGGTATAAGATGACGCCATTATTAGCGTCACCATACCGCTACTCTGCCTTCTAAAACGGTCTCTGCTCAAAACCAAACATGATGCATTGCAGGCGGAGCGCGATGAGTTGCAGCAAGAAACAGTAGTGGGTGTGGGTGATAACACACAGCCCAGCCTCGTCTCATCACAACGTGCAGTGGAGGACTATGACGAGGAGGAGGATGAAGACATGGAGCAAATCTCCGGCCAAATTGAGGATATGACATGCACACCAGTCATATCCTCGGTTCAGCGTGGCTGGCCAGAGGACAGGGTAGATGAGGAGGAGGAGGAGGAGGAGGAGGAGGACAGCATGTTCAGTCAACGTGTTGGTCAGGCTACTGAAGTCCTGGCTGTTAAGAGTCTGGCGCACATGGCTGACTTTATGGTAAGCTGCCTGTCTCGTGACCCTCGCGTTAAGAACATCTTGGCCGACAATCATTACTGGTTGGTAACACTGTTAGACCCACGCTACAAGGAGAACTTTATGTCTCTTATTCCCGAGGCGGAGAGGTCAACCAAAATGCAGCAGTTCCGGAAGGCCATAGTCACGGAAGTAGGCAAAGCATTCCCCTCACAAAACGCTAGCGGCATAGGTCAGGAATCAGTGGACAACCAAGGCGTACAGCCGAGAGAGGCACAAGTCCAATCCGCCAGAGGTAGGGGAACAGTCTTTAAGATGTGGGACAGTTTTCTCAGCCCCTCACGTACCACAGCCCCTGAGGTGCGGGGTAGTGCCACAAGAAATCCTAAGTTTGCCCAGATGCTCAAGGAGTACCTTGCAGATCGAACAACTGTACTCCGACATTCCTCTGTGCCTTACAATTATTGGGTATCCAAGGTGGACACGTGGCATGAATTGGCTCTCTACGCCTTGGAAGTCCTGGCCTGCCCTGCCGCTAGCGTTTTGTCAGAGCGTGTTTTTAGTGCCGCAGGTGGAATCATTACAGATAAACGCACCCGCCTGTCAACTGAAAATGCTGACAGGCTGACTCTGATCAAGATGAACAAGGGTTGGATTGGGCCACACTTCACCACACCACCAGCAAATGAGAGCGGAATTTAAAGTTTGTAACGGGAATTTGCCATGTACCTCCAGTCACCCATGGGTACACACTTCTGGACTTTGGATAATCGCTGGACTGCTCCTCCTTCTCCTCATGCGCCACCATGATGACCGTTACAAGAGTTAGGCCTTTGTTTCAGGTATACCCCCAGTGGTAAATTTTTTCGCCCATTCTTTGCAGAATGGACATTACAACGACAGGAGACCCGCTCCTTTGCAATGGGAACAATGTTTTGAGGCCCTCATGCACGTCTCTATGCAGGGACAACGTGGAGCCTCCCAATTTTTGGCTGCCCTGCCAAAGGGCTATACTATAATACACCCACTTCCTGACAATGGACACTTAATGTTTTGAGGCCCTCATGCACGTCTCTATCCAGGGACAACGTGGAGCCTCCCAATTTTTGGCTGCCCTGCCAAAGGGCTATACTACAAAAGACCCACTTCCTGACAATGGACACTTAATGTTTTGAGGCCCTCATGCACGTCTCTATCCAGGGACAACGTGGAGCCTCCCAATTTTTGGCTGCCCTGCCTAAGGGCTATACTATAATACACCCACTTCCTGACAATGGACACTTAATGTTTTGAGGCCCTCATGCACGTCTCTATCCAGGGACAACGTGGAGCCCTCCCAATTTTTGGCTGCCCTGCCAAAGGGCTATACTGCAAAAGACCCACTTCCTGACAATGGACACTTAATGTTTTGAGGCCCTCATGCACGTCTCTATCCATGGATTTGGAGCATGGAGACGATTATCTCGGGATTGCAAGATAACCAAACAAAACTTTTAGTGGATTTCTACTTATTTTATTAAATATCATCTCCACCAAACAGGACAAGCTTGCATCTGTTATAGTTTTGGAGAAAAATGTGTTCATTTCATGTATGCGCGAAATGCCTTAAAAATGGCTTTAAAATGGATTTGGAGCATGGAGACGATTATCTCGGGATTGCAAGATAACCAAACAAAACTTTTAGTGGATTTCTACTTATTTTATTAAATATCATCTCCACCAAACAGGACAAGCTTGCATCTGTTATAGTTTTGGAGAAAAATGTGTTCATTTCATGTATGCGCGAAATGCCTTAAAAATGGCTTTAAAATGGATTTGGAGCATGGAGACGATTATCTCGGGATTGCAAGATAACCAAACAAAACTTTTAGTGGATTTCTACTTATTTTATTAAATATCATCTCCACCAAACAGGACAAGCTTGCATCTGTTATAGTTTTGGAGAAAAATGTGTTCATTTCATGTATGCGCGAAATGCCTTAAAATGGCTTTAAAATGGATTTGGAGCATGGAGACGATTATCTCGGGATTGCAAGATAACCAAACAAAACTTTTAGTGGATTTCTACTTATTTTATTAAATATCATCTCCACCAAACAGGACAAGCTTGCATCTGTTATAGTTTTGGAGAAAAATGTGTTCATTTCATGTATGCGCGAAATGCCTTAAAAATGGCTTTAAAATGGATTTGGAGCATGGAGACGATTATCTCGGGATTGCAAGATAACCAAACAAAACTTTTAGTGGATTTCTACTTATTTTATTAAATATCATCTCCACCAAACAGGACAAGCTTGCATCTGTTATAGTTTTGGAGAAAAATGTGTTCATTTCATGTATGCGCGAAATGCCTTAAAAATGGCTTTAAAATGGATTTGGAGCATGGAGACGATTATCTCGGGATTGCAAGATAACCAAACAAAACTTTTAGTGGATTTCTACTTATTTTATTAAATATCATCTCCACCAAACAGGACAAGCTTGCATCTGTTATAGTTTTGGAGAAAAATGTGTTCATTTCATGTATGCGCGAAATGCCTTAAAAATGGCTTTAAAATGGATTTGGAGCATGGAGACGATTATCTCGGGATTGCAAGATAACCAAACAAAACTTTTAGTGGATTTCTACTTATTTTATTAAATATCATCTCCACCAAACAGGACAAGCTTGCATCTGTTATAGTTTTGGAGAAAAATGTGTTCATTTCATGTATGCGCGAAATGCCTTAAAAATGGCTTTAAAATGGATTTGGAGCATGGAGACGATTATCTCGGGATTGCAAGATAACCAAACAAAACTTTTAGTGGATTTCTACTTATTTTATTAAATATCATCTCCACCAAACATGACAAGCTTGCATCTGTTATAGTTTTGGAGAAAAATGTGTTCATTTCATGTATGCGCGAAATGCCTTAAAAATGGCTTTAAAATGGATTTGGAGCATGGAGACGATTATCTCGGGATTGCAAGATAACCAAACAAAACTTTTAGTGGATTTCTACTTATTTTATTAAATATCATCTCCACCAAACAGGACAAGCTTGCATCTGTTATAGTTTTGGAGAAAAATGTGTTCATTTCATGTATGCGCGAAATGCCTTAAAAATGGCTTTAAAATGGATTTGGAGCATGGAGACGATTATCTCGGGATTGCAAGATAACCAAACAAAACTTTTAGCTGGATTTCTACTTATTTTATTAAATATCATCTCCACCAAACAGGACAAGCTTGCATCTGTTATAGTTTTGGAGAAAAATGTGTTCATTTCATGTATGCGCGAAATGCCTTAAAAATGGCTTTAAAATGGATTTGGAGCATGGAGACGATTATCTCGGGATTGCAAGATAACCAAACAAAACTTTTAGTGGATTTCTACTTATTTTATTAAATATCATCTCCACCAAACAGGACAAGCTTGCATCTGTTATAGTTTTGGAGAAAAATGTGTTCATTTCATGTATGCGCGAAATGCCTTAAAAATGGCTTTAAAATGGATTTGGAGCATGGAGACGATTATCTCGGGATTGCAAGATAACCAAACAAAACTTTTAGTGGATTTCTACTTATTTTATTAAATATCATCTCCACCAAACAGGACAAGCTTGCATCTGTTATAGTTTTGGAGAAAAATGTGTTCATTTCATGTATGCGCGAAATGCCTTAAAAATGGCTTTAAAATGGATTTGGAGCATGGAGACGATTATCTCGGGATTGCAAGATAACCAAACAAAACTTTTAGTGGATTTCTACTTATTTTATTAAATATCATCTCCACCAAACAGGACAAGCTTGCATCTGTTATAGTTTTGGAGAAAAATGTGTTCATTTCATGTATGCGCGAAATGCCTTAAAAATGGCTTTAAAATGGATTTGGAGCATGGAGACGATTATCTCGGGATTGCAAGATAACCAAACAAAACTTTTAGTGGATTTCTACTTATTTTATTAAATATCATCTCCACCAAACAGGACAAGCTTGCATCTGTTATAGTTTTGGAGAAAAATGTGTTCATTTCATGTATGCGCGAAATGCCTTAAAAATGGCTTTAAAATGGATTTGGAGCATGGAGACGATTATCTCGGGATTGCAAGATAACCAAACAAAACTTTTAGTGGATTTCTACTTATTTTATTAAATATCATCTCCACCAAACAGGACAAGCTTGCATCTGTTATAGTTTTGGAGAAAAATGTGTTCATTTCATGTATGCGCGAAATGCCTTAAAAATGGCTTTAAAATGGATTTGGAGCATGGAGACGATTATCTCGGGATTGCAAGATAACCAAACAAAACTTTTAGTGGATTTCTACTTATTTTATTAAATATCATCTCCACCAAACAGGACAAGCTTGCATCTGTTATAGTTTTGGAGAAAAATGTGTTCATTTCATGTATGCGCGAAATGCCTTAAAAATGGCTTTAAAATGGATTTGGAGCATGGAGACGATTATCTCGGGATTGCAAGATAACCAAACAAAACTTTTAGTGGATTTCTACTTATTTTATTAAATATCATCTCCACCAAACAGGACAAGCTTGCATCTGTTATAGTTTTGGAGAAAAATGTGTTCATTTCATGTATGCGCGAAATGCCTTAAAAATGGCTTTAAAATGGATTTGGAGCATGGAGACGATTATCTCGGGATTGCAAGATAACCAAACAAAACTTTTAGTGGATTTCTACTTATTTTATTAAATATCATCTCCACCAAACAGGACAAGCTTGCATCTGTTATAGTTTTGGAGAAAAATGTGTTCATTTCATGTATGCGCGAAATGCCTTAAAAATGGCTTTAAAATGGATTTGGAGCATGGAGACGATTATCTCGGGATTGCAAGATAACCAAACAAAACTTTTAGTGGATTTCTACTTATTTTATTAAATATCATCTCCACCAAACAGGACAAGCTTGCATCTGTTATAGTTTTGGAGAAAAATGTGTTCATTTCATGTATGCGCGAAATGCCTTAAAAATGGCTTTAAAATGGATTTGGAGCATGGAGACGATTATCTCGGGATTGCAAGATAACCAAACAAAACTTTTAGTGGATTTCTACTTATTTTATTAAATATCATCTCCACCAAACAGGACAAGCTTGCATCTGTTATAGTTTTGGAGAAAAATGTGTTCATTTCATGTATGCGCGAAATGCCTTAAAAATGGCTTTAAAATGGATTTGGAGCATGGAGACGATTATCTCGGGATTGCAAGATAACCAAACAAAACTTTTAGTGGATTTCTACTTATTTTATTAAATATCATCTCCACCAAACAGGACAAGCTTGCATCTGTTATAGTTTTGGAGAAAAATGTGTTCATTTCATGTATGCGCGAAATGCCTTAAAAATGGCTTTAAAATGGATTTGGAGCATGGAGACGATTATCTCGGGATTGCAAGATAACCAAACAAAACTTTTAGTGGATTTCTACTTATTTTATTAAATATCATCTCCACCAAACAGGACAAGCTTGCATCTGTTATAGTTTTGGAGAAAAATGTGTTCATTTCATGTATGCGCGAAATGCCTTAAAAATGGCTTTAAAATGGATTTGGAGCATGGAGACGATTATCTCGGGATTGCAAGATAACCAAACAAAACTTTTAGTGGATTTCTACTTATTTTATTAAATATCATCTCCACCAAACAGGACAAGCTTGCATCTGTTATAGTTTTGGAGAAAAATGTGTTCATTTCATGTATGCGCGAAATGCCTTAAAAATGGCTTTAAAATGGATTTGGAGCATGGAGACGATTATCTCGGGATTGCAAGATAACCAAACAAAACTTTTAGTGGATTTCTACTTATTTTATTAAATATCATCTCCACCAAACAGGACAAGCTTGCATCTGTTATAGTTTTGGAGAAAAATGTGTTCATTTCATGTATGCGCGAAATGCCTTAAAAATGGCTTTAAAATGGATTTGGAGCATGGAGACGATTATCTCGGGATTGCAAGATAACCAAACAAAACTTTTAGTGGATTTCTACTTATTTTATTAAATATCATCTCCACCAAACAGGACAAGCTTGCATCTGTTATAGTTTTGGAGAAAAATGTGTTCATTTCATGTATGCGCGAAATGCCTTAAAAATGGCTTTAAAATGGATTTGGAGCATGGAGACGATTATCTCGGGATTGCAAGATAACCAAACAAAACTTTTAGTGGATTTCTACTTATTTTATTAAATATCATCTCCACCAAACAGGACAAGCTTGCATCTGTTATAGTTTTGGAGAAAAATGTGTTCATTTCATGTATGCGCGAAATGCCTTAAAAATGGCTTTAAAATGGATTTGGAGCATGGAGACGATTATCTCGGGATTGCAAGATAACCAAACAAAACTTTTAGTGGATTTCTACTTATTTTATTAAATATCATCTCCACCAAACAGGACAAGCTTGCATCTGTTATAGTTTTGGAGAAAAATGTGTTCATTTCATGTATGCGCGAAATGCCTTAAAAATGGCTTTAAAATGGATTTGGAGCATGGAGACGATTATCTCGGGATTGCAAGATAACCAAACAAAACTTTTAGTGGATTTCTACTTATTTTATTAAATATCATCTCCACCAAACAGGACAAGCTTGCATCTGTTATAGTTTTGGAGAAAAATGTGTTCATTTCATGTATGCGCGAAATGCCTTAAAAATGGCTTTAAAATGGATTTGGAGCATGGAGACGATTATCTCGGGATTGCAAGATAACCAAACAAAACTTTTAGTGGATTTCTACTTATTTTATTAAATATCATCTCCACCAAACAGGACAAGCTTGCATCTGTTATAGTTTTGGAGAAAAATGTGTTCATTTCATGTATGCGCGAAATGCCTTAAAAATGGCTTTAAAATGGATTTGGAGCATGGAGACGATTATCTCGGGATTGCAAGATAACCAAACAAAACTTTTAGTGGATTTCTACTTATTTTATTAAATATCATCTCCACCAAACAGGACAAGCTTGCATCTGTTATAGTTTTGGAGAAAAATGTGTTCATTTCATGTATGCGCGAAATGCCTTAAAAATGGCTTTAAAATGGATTTGGAGCATGGAGACGATTCGCGGATTGCAAGATAACCAAACAAAACTTTTAGTGGATTTCTACTTATTTTATTAAATATCATCTCCACCAAACAGGACAAGCTTGCATCTGTTATAGTTTTGGAGAAAAATGTGTTCATTTCATGTATGCGCGAAATGCCTTAAAAATGGCTTTAAAATGGATTTGGAGCATGGAGACGATTATCTCGGGATTGCAAGATAACCAAACAAAACTTTTAGTGGATTTCTACTTATTTTATTAAATATCATCTCCACCAAACAGGACAAGCTTGCATCTGTTATAGTTTTGGAGAAAAATGTGTTCATTTCATGTATGCGCGAAATGCCTTAAAAATGGCTTTAAAATGGATTTGGAGCATGGAGACGATTATCTCGGGATTGCAAGATAACCAAACAAAACTTTTAGTGGATTTCTACTTATTTTATTAAATATCATCTCCACCAAACAGGACAAGCTTGCATCTGTTATAGTTTTGGAGAAAAATGTGTTCATTTCATGTATGCGCGAAATGCCTTAAAAATGGCTTTAAAATGGATTTGGAGCATGGAGACGATTATCTCGGGATTGCAAGATAACCAAACAAAACTTTTAGTGGATTTCTACTTATTTTATTAAATATCATCTCCACCAAACAGGACAAGCTTGCATCTGTTATAGTTTTGGAGAAAAATGTGTTCATTTCATGTATGCGCGAAATGCCTTAAAAATGGCTTTAAAATGGATTTGGAGCATGGAGACGATTATCTCGGGATTGCAAGATAACCAAACAAAACTTTTAGTGGATTTCTACTTATTTTATTAAATATCATCTCCACCAAACAGGACAAGCTTGCATCTGTTATAGTTTTGGAGAAAAATGTGTTCATTTCATGTATGCGCGAAATGCCTTAAAAATGGCTTTAAAATGGATTTGGAGCATGGAGACGATTATCTCGGGATTGCAAGATAACCAAACAAAACTTTTAGTGGATTTCTACTTATTTTATTAAATATCATCTCCACCAAACAGGACAAGCTTGCATCTGTTATAGTTTTGGAGAAAAATGTGTTCATTTCATGTATGCGCGAAATGCCTTAAAAATGGCTTTAAAATGGATTTGGAGCATGGAGACGATTATCTCGGGATTGCAAGATAACCAAACAAAACTTTTAGTGGATTTCTACTTATTTTATTAAATATCATCTCCACCAAACAGGACAAGCTTGCATCTGTTATAGTTTTGGAGAAAAATGTGTTCATTTCATGTATGCGCGAAATGCCTTAAAAATGGCTTTAAAATGGATTTGGAGCATGGAGACGATTATCTCGGGATTGCAAGATAACCAAACAAAACTTTTAGTGGATTTCTACTTATTTTATTAAATATCATCTCCACCAAACAGGACAAGCTTGCATCTGTTATAGTTTTGGAGAAAAATGTGTTCATTTCATGTATGCGCGAAATGCCTTAAAAATGGCTTTAAAATGGATTTGGAGCATGGAGACGATTATCTCGGGATTGCAAGATAACCAAACAAAACTTTTAGTGGATTTCTACTTATTTTATTAAATATCATCTCCACCAAACAGGACAAGCTTGCATCTGTTATAGTTTTGGAGAAAAATGTGTTCATTTCATGTATGCGCGAAATGCCTTAAAAATGGCTTTAAAATGGATTTGGAGCATGGAGACGATTATCTCGGGATTGCAAGATAACCAAACAAAACTTTTAGTGGATTTCTACTTATTTTATTAAATATCATCTCCACCAAACAGGACAAGCTTGCATCTGTTATAGTTTTGGAGAAAAATGTGTTCATTTCATGTATGCGCGAAATGCCTTAAAAATGGCTTTAAAATGGATTTGGAGCATGGAGACGATTATCTCGGGATTGCAAGATAACCAAACAAAACTTTTAGTGGATTTCTACTTATTTTATTAAATATCATCTCCACCAAACAGGACAAGCTTGCATCTGTTATAGTTTTGGAGAAAAATGTGTTCATTTCATGTATGCGCGAAATGCCTTAAAAATGGCTTTAAAATGGATTTGGAGCATGGAGACGATTATCTCGGGATTGCAAGATAACCAAACAAAACTTTTAGTGGATTTCTACTTATTTTATTAAATATCATCTCCACCAAACAGGACAAGCTTGCATCTGTTATAGTTTTGGAGAAAAATGTGTTCATTTCATGTATGCGCGAAATGCCTTAAAAATGGCTTTAAAATGGATTTGGAGCATGGAGACGATTATCTCGGGATTGCAAGATAACCAAACAAAACTTTTAGTGGATTTCTACTTATTTTATTAAATATCATCTCCACCAAACAGGACAAGCTTGCATCTGTTATAGTTTTGGAGAAAAATGTGTTCATTTCATGTATGCGCGAAATGCCTTAAAAATGGCTTTAAAATGGATTTGGAGCATGGAGACGATTATCTCGGGATTGCAAGATAACCAAACAAAACTTTTAGTGGATTTCTACTTATTTTATTAAATATCATCTCCACCAAACAGGACAAGCTTGCATCTGTTATAGTTTTGGAGAAAAATGTGTTCATTTCATGTATGCGCGAAATGCCTTAAAAATGGCTTTAAAATGGATTTGGAGCATGGAGACGATTATCTCGGGATTGCAAGATAACCAAACAAAACTTTTAGTGGATTTCTACTTATTTTATTAAATATCATCTCCACCAAACAGGACAAGCTTGCATCTGTTATAGTTTTGGAGAAAAATGTGTTCATTTCATGTATGCGCGAAATGCCTTAAAAATGGCTTTAAAATGGATTTGGAGCATGGAGACGATTATCTCGGGATTGCAAGATAACCAAACAAAACTTTTAGTGGATTTCTACTTATTTTATTAAATATCATCTCCACCAAACAGGACAAGCTTGCATCTGTTATAGTTTTGGAGAAAAATGTGTTCATTTCATGTATGCGCGAAATGCCTTAAAAATGGCTTTAAAATGGATTTGGAGCATGGAGACGATTATCTCGGGATTGCAAGATAACCAAACAAAACTTTTAGTGGATTTCTACTTATTTTATTAAATATCATCTCCACCAAACAGGACAAGCTTGCATCTGTTATAGTTTTGGAGAAAAATGTGTTCATTTCATGTATGCGCGAAATGCCTTAAAAATGGCTTTAAAATGGATTTGGAGCATGGAGACGATTATCTCGGGATTGCAAGATAACCAAACAAAACTTTTAGTGGATTTCTACTTATTTTATTAAATATCATCTCCACCAAACAGGACAAGCTTGCATCTGTTATAGTTTTGGAGAAAAATGTGTTCATTTCATGTATGCGCGAAATGCCTTAAAAATGGCTTTAAAATGGATTTGGAGCATGGAGACGATTATCTCGGGATTGCAAGATAACCAAACAAAACTTTTAGTGGATTTCTACTTATTTTATTAAATATCATCTCCACCAAACAGGACAAGCTTGCATCTGTTATAGTTTTGGAGAAAAATGTGTTCATTTCATGTATGCGCGAAATGCCTTAAAAATGGCTTTAAAATGGATTTGGAGCATGGAGACGATTATCTCGGGATTGCAAGATAACCAAACAAAACTTTTAGTGGATTTCTACTTATTTTATTAAATATCATCTCCACCAAACAGGACAAGCTTGCATCTGTTATAGTTTTGGAGAAAAATGTGTTCATTTCATGTATGCGCGAAATGCCTTAAAAATGGCTTTAAAATGGATTTGGAGCATGGAGACGATTATCTCGGGATTGCAAGATAACCAAACAAAACTTTTAGTGGATTTCTACTTATTTTATTAAATATCATCTCCACCAAACAGGACAAGCTTGCATCTGTTATAGTTTTGGAGAAAAATGTGTTCATTTCATGTATGCGCGAAATGCCTTAAAAATGGCTTTAAAATGGATTTGGAGCATGGAGACGATTATCTCGGGATTGCAAGATAACCAAACAAAACTTTTAGTGGATTTCTACTTATTTTATTAAATATCATCTCCACCAAACAGGACAAGCTTGCATCTGTTATAGTTTTGGAGAAAAATGTGTTCATTTCATGTATGCGCGAAATGCCTTAAAAATGGCTTTAAAATGGATTTGGAGCATGGAGACGATTATCTCGGGATTGCAAGATAACCAAACAAAACTTTTAGTGGATTTCTACTTATTTTATTAAATATCATCTCCACCAAACAGGACAAGCTTGCATCTGTTATAGTTTTGGAGAAAAATGTGTTCATTTCATGTATGCGCGAAATGCCTTAAAAATGGCTTTAAAATGGATTTGGAGCATGGAGACGATTATCTCGGGATTGCAAGATAACCAAACAAAACTTTTAGTGGATTTCTACTTATTTTATTAAATATCATCTCCACCAAACAGGACAAGCTTGCATCTGTTATAGTTTTGGAGAAAAATGTGTTCATTTCATGTATGCGCGAAATGCCTTAAAAATGGCTTTAAAATGGATTTGGAGCATGGAGACGATTATCTCGGGATTGCAAGATAACCAAACAAAACTTTTAGTGGATTTCTACTTATTTTATTAAATATCATCTCCACCAAACAGGACAAGCTTGCATCTGTTATAGTTTTGGAGAAAAATGTGTTCATTTCATGTATGCGCGAAATGCCTTAAAAATGGCTTTAAAATGGATTTGGAGCATGGAGACGATTATCTCGGGATTGCAAGATAACCAAACAAAACTTTTAGTGGATTTCTACTTATTTTATTAAATATCATCTCCACCAAACAGGACAAGCTTGCATCTGTTATAGTTTTGGAGAAAAATGTGTTCATTTCATGTATGCGCGAAATGCCTTAAAAATGGCTTTAAAATGGATTTGGAGCATGGAGACGATTATCTCGGGATTGCAAGATAACCAAACAAAACTTTTAGTGGATTTCTACTTATTTTATTAAATATCATCTCCACCAAACAGGACAAGCTTGCATCTGTTATAGTTTTGGAGAAAAATGTGTTCATTTCATGTATGCGCGAAATGCCTTAAAAATGGCTTTAAAATGGATTTGGAGCATGGAGACGATTATCTCGGGATTTCAAGATAACCAAACAAAACTTTTAGTGGATTTCTACTTATTTTATTAAATATCATCTCCACCAAACAGGACAAGCTTGCATCTGTTATAGTTTTGGAGAAAAATGTGTTCATTTCATGTATGCGCGAAATGCCTTAAAAATGGCTTTAAAATGGATTTGGAGCATGGAGACGATTATCTCGGGATTGCAAGATAACCAAACAAAACTTTTAGTGGATTTCTACTTATTTTATTAAATATCATCTCCACCAAACAGGACAAGCTTGCATCTGTTATAGTTTTGGAGAAAAATGTGTTCATTTCATGTATGCGCGAAATGCCTTAAAAATGGCTTTAAAATGGATTTGGAGCATGGAGACGATTATCTCGGGATTGCAAGATAACCAAACAAAACTTTTAGTGGATTTCTACTTATTTTATTAAATATCATCTCCACCAAACAGGACAAGCTTGCATCTGTTATAGTTTTGGAGAAAAATGTGTTCATTTCATGTATGCGCGAAATGCCTTAAAAATGGCTTTAAAATGGATTTGGAGCATGGAGACAATTATCTCGGGATTGCAAGATAACCAAACAAAACTTTTAGTGGATTTCTACTTATTTTATTAAATATCATCTCCACCAAACAGGACAAGCTTGCATCTGTTATAGTTTTGGAGAAAAATGTGTTCATTTCATGTATGCGCGAAATGCCTTAAAAATGGCTTTAAAATGGATTTGGAGCATGGAGACGTTTATCTCGGGATTGCAAGATAACCAAACAAAACTTTTAGTGGATTTCTACTTATTTTATTAAATATCATCTCCACCAAACAGGACAAGCTTGCATCTGTTATAGTTTTGGAGAAAAATGTGTTCATTTCATGTATGCGCGAAATGCCTTAAAAATGGCTTTAAAATGGATTTGGAGCATGGAGACGATTATCTCGGGATTGCAAGATAACCAAACAAAACTTTTAGTGGATTTCTACTTATTTTATTAAATATCATCTCCACCAAACAGGACAAGCTTGCATCTGTTATAGTTTTGGAGAAAAATGTGTTCATTTCATGTATGCGCGAAATGCCTTAAAAATGGCTTTAAAATGGATTTGGAGCATGGAGACGATTATCTCGGGATTGCAAGATAACCAAACAAAACTTTTAGTGGATTTCTACTTATTTTATTAAATATCATCTCCACCAAACAGGACAAGCTTGCATCTGTTATAGTTTTGGAGAAAAATGTGTTCATTTCATGTATGCGCGAAATGCCTTAAAAATGGCTTTAAAATGGATTTGGAGCATGGAGACGATTATCTCTGAAACTTTTACTGGATTTCCACTTACTTTATCAAATCTCATCTCCACCACACAGGACAAGTTTGCATCTGTTATAGTTTTGGAGAAAATTGTGGTCATTTCATTTTTGCGCGAATGTGTTCAGATTCCTTTTTTATTGCATTTGGCACATGGTGACGATTATCTCGAGAGTGCAAAGTAGCCAAATGAAACTTTTACTGGATTTCCACTTACTTTATCAAATCCCATCTCCACCACACAGGACAAGTTAGCATCTGTTATAGTTTTGGAGAAAATTGTGGTCATTTCATTTTTGCGCGAATGTGTTCAGATTCCTTTTTTATTGCATTTGGCACATGGTGACGATTATCTCGAGAGTGCAAAGTAGCCAAATGAAACTTTTACTGGATTTCCACTTACTTTATCAAATCTCATCTCCACCACACAGGACAAGTTTGCATGTGTTATAGTTTTGGAGAAAATTGTGGTCATTTCATTTTTGCGCGAATGTGTTCAGATTCCTGTTTTAATATTGCATTTGGCACATGGTGACGATTATCTCGAGAGTGCAAAGTAGCCAAATGAAACTTTTACTGGATTTCCACTTACTTTATCAAATCTCATCTCCACCACACAGGACAAGTTTGCATCTGTTATAGTTTTGGAGAAAATTGTGGTCATTTCATTTTTGCGCGAATGTGTTCAGATTCCTTTTTTATTGCATTTGGCACATGGTGACGATTATCTCGAGAGTGCAAAGTAGCCAAATGAAACTTTTACTGGATTTTTACTTACTTTATCAAATCTCATCTCCACCACACAGGACAAGTTTGCATCTGTTATAGTTTTGGAGAAAATTGTGGTCATTTCATTTTTGCGCGAATGTGTTCAGATTACTGTTTTAATATTGCATTTGGCACATGGTGACGATTATCTCGAGAGTGCAAAGTAGCCAAATGAAACTTTTACTGGATTTCCACTTACTTTATCAAATCTCATCTCCACCACACAGGACAAGTTTGCATCTGTTATAGTTTTGGAGAAAATTGTGGTCATTTCATTTTTGCGCGAATGTGTTCAGATTCCTTTTTTATTGCATTTGGCACATGGTGACGATTATCTCGAGAGTGCAAAGTAGCCAAATGAAACTTTTACTGGATTTCCACTTACTTTATCAAATCTCATCTCCACCACACAGGACAAGTTTGCATCTGTTATAGTTTTGGAGAAAATTGTGGTCATTTCATTTTTGCGCGAATGTGTTCAGATTACTGTTTTAATATTGCATTTGGCACATGGTGACGATTATCTCGAGAGTGCAAAGTAGCCAAATGAAACTTTTACTGGATTTCCACTTACTTTATCAAATCTCATCTCCACCACACAGGACAAGTTTGCATCTGTTATAGTTTTGGAGAAAATTGTGGTCATTTCATTTTTGCGCGAATGTGTTCAGATTCCTTTTTTATTGCATTTGGCACATGGTGACGATTATCTCGAGAGTGCAAAGTAGCCAAATGAAACTTTTACTGGATTTCCACTTACTTTATCAAATCTCATCTCCACCACACAGGACAAGTTTGCATCTGTTATAGTTTTGGAGAAAATTGTGGTCATTTCATTTTTGCGCGAATGTGTTCAGATTACTGTTTTAATATTGCATTTGGCACATGTTGACGATTATCTCGAGAGTGCAAAGTAGCCAAATGAAACTTTTACTGGATTTCCACTTACTTTATCAAATCTCATCTCCACCACACAGGACAAGTTTGCATCTGTTATAGTTTTGGAGAAAATTGTGGTCATTTCATTTTTGCGCGAATGTGTTCAGATTCCTTTTTTATTGCATTTGGCACATGGTGACGATTATCTCGAGAGTGCAAAGTAGCCAAATGAAACTTTTACTGGATTTCCACTTACTTTATCAAATCTCATCTCCACCACACAGGACAAGTTTGCATCTGTTATAGTTTTGGAGAAAATTGTGGTCATTTCATTTTTGCGCGAATGTGTTCAGATTCCTGTTTTAATATTGCATTTGGCACATTGTGACGATTATCTCGAGAGTGCAAAGTAGCCAAATGAAACTTTTACTTGATTTCCACTTACTTTATCAAATCTCATCTCCACCACACAGGACAAGTTTGCATCTGTTATAGCTTTGGAGAAAATTGTGGTCATTTCATTTTTGCGCGAATGTGTTCAGATTCCTTTTTTATTGCATTTGGCACATGGTGACGATTATCTCGAGAGTGCAAAGTAGCCAAATGAAACTTTTACTGGATTTCCACTTACTTTATCAAATCTCATCTCCACCACACAGGACAAGTTTGCATCTGTTATAGTTTTGGAGAAATTGTGGTCATTTCATTTTGCGCGAATGTGTTAAGATTCCTTTTTTTATTGCATTTGGCACATAGTGACGATTATCTCGAGAGTGCAAAGTAGCCAAATGAAACTTTTACTGGATTTCCACTTACTTTATCAAATCTCATCTCCACCACACAGGACAAGTTTGCATCTGTTATAGTTTTGGAGAAAATTGTGGTCATTTCATTTTTGCGCGAATGTGTTCAGATTACTGTTTTAATATTGCATTTGGCACATGGTGACGATTATCTCGAGAGTGCAAAGTAGCCAAATGAAACTTTTACTGGATTTCCACTTACTTTATCAAATCTCATCTCCACCACACAGGACAAGTTTGCATCTGTTATAGTTTTGGAGAAAATTGTGGTCATTTCATTTTTGCGCGAATGTGTTCAGATTCCTTTTTTATTGCATTTGGCACATGGTGACGATTATCTCGAGAGTGCAAAGTAGCCAAATGAAACTTTTACTGGATTTCCACTTACTTTATCAAATCTCATCTCCACCACACAGGACAAGTTTGCATCTGTTATAGTTTTGGAGAAAATTGTGGTCATTTCATTTTTGCGTGAATGTGTTCAGATTCCTGTTTTAATATTGCATTTGGCACATGGTGACGATTATCTCGAGAGTGCAAAGTAGCCAAATGAAACTTTTACTGGATTTCCACTTACTTTATCAAATCTCATCTCCACCACACAGGACAAGTTTGCATCTGTTATAGTTTTGGAGAAAATTGTGGTCATTTCATTTTTGCGCGAATGTGTTCAGATTCCTTTTTTATTGCATTTGGCACATGGTGACGATTATCTCGAGAGTGCAAAGTAGCCAAATGAAACTTTTACTGGATTTCCACTTACTTTATCAAATCTCATCTCCACCACACAGGACAAGTTTGCATCTGTTATAGTTTTGGAGAAAATTGTGGTCATTTCATTTTTGCGCGAATGTGTTCAGATTACTGTTTTAATATTGCATTTGGCACATGGTGACGATTATCTCGAGAGTGCAAAGTAGCCAAATGAAACTTTTACTGGATTTCCACTTACTTTATCAAATCTCATCTCCACCACACAGGACAAGTTTGCATCTGTTATAGTTTTGGAGAAAATTGTGGTCATTTCATTATTGCGCGAATGTGTTCAGATTCCTTTTTTATTGCATTTGGCACATGGTGACGATTATCTCGAGAGTGCAAAGTAGCCAAATGAAACTTTTACTGGATTTCCACTTACTTTATCAAATCTCATCTCCACCACACAGGACAAGTTTGCATCTGTTATAGTTTTGGAGAAAATTGTGGTCATTTCATTTTTGCCCGAATGTGTTCAGATTACTGTTTTAATATTGCATTTGGCACATGGTGACGATTATCTCGAGAGTGCAAAGTAGCCAAATGAAACTTTTACTGGATTTCCACTTACTTTATCAAATCTCATCTCCACCACACAGGACAAGTTTGCATCTGTTATAGTTTTGGAGAAAATTGTGGTCATTTCATTTTTGCGCGAATGTGTTCAGATTCCTTTTTTATTGCATTTGGCACATGGTGACGATTATCTCGAGAGTGCAAAGTAGCCAAATGAAACTTTTACTGGATTTCCACTTACTTTATCAAATCTCATCTCCACCACACAGGACAAGTTTGCATCTGTTATAGTTTTGGAGAAAATTGTGGTCATTTCATTTTTGCGCGAATGTGTTCAGATTACTGTTTTAATATTGCATTTGGCACATGGTGACGATTATCTCGAGAGTGCAAAGTAGCCAAATGAAACTTTTACTGGATTTCCACTTACTTTATCAAATCTCATCTCCACCACACAGGACAAGTTTGCATCTGTTATAGTTTTGGAGAAAATTGTGGTCATTTCATTATTGCGCGAATGTGTTCAGATTCCTTTTTTATTGCATTTGGCACATGGTGACGATTATCTCGAGAGTGCAAAGTAGCCAAATGAAACTTTTACTGGATTTCCACTTACTTTATCAAATCTCATCTCCACCACACAGGACAAGTTTGCATCTGTTATAGTTTTGGAGAAAATTGTGGTCATTTCATTTTTGCCCGAATGTGTTCAGATTACTGTTTTAATATTGCATTTGGCACATGGTGACGATTATCTCGAGAGTGCAAAGTAGCCAAATGAAACTTTTACTGGATTTCCACTTACTTTATCAAATCTCATCTCCACCACACTGGACAAGTTTGCATCAGTTATAGTTTTGGAGAAAATTGTGGTCATTTCATTTTTGCGCGAATGTGTTCAGATTCCTTTTTTATTGCATTTGGCACATGGTGACGATTATCTCGAGAGTGCAAAGTAGCCAAATGAAACTTTTACTGGATTTCCACTTACTTTATCAAATCTCATCTCCACCACACAGGACAAGTTTGCATCTGTTATAGTTTTGGAGAAAATTGTGGTCATTTCATTTTTGCGCGAATGTGTTCAGATTACTGTTTTAATATTGCATTTGGCACATGTTGACGATTATCTCGAGAGTGCAAAGTAGCCAAATGAAATTTTTACTGGATTTCCACTTACTTTATCAAATCTCATCTCCACCACACAGGACAAGTTTGCATCTGTTATAGTTTTGGAGAAAATTGTGGTCATTTCATTTTTGCGCGAATGTGTTCAGATTCCTTTTTTATTGCATTTGGCACATGGTGACGATTATCTCGAGAGTGCAAAGTAGCCAAATGAAACTTTTACTGGATTTCCACTTACTTTATCAAATCTCATCTCCACCACACAGGACAAGTTTGCATCTGTTATAGTTTTGGAGAAAATTGTGGTCATTTCATTTTTGCGCGAATGTGTTCAGATTCCTGTTTTAATATTGCATTTGGCACATGGTGACGATTATCTCGAGAGTGCAAAGTAGCCAAATGAAACTTTTACTGGATTTCCACTTACTTTATCAAATCTCATCTCCACCACACAGGACAAGTTTGCATCTGTTATAGTTTTGGAGAAAATTGTGGTCATTTCATTATTGCGCGAATGTGTTCAGATTCCTTTTTTATTGCATTTGGCACATGGTGACGATTATCTCGAGAGTGCAAAGTAGCCAAATGAAACTTTTACTGGATTTCCACTTACTTTATCAAATCTCATCTCCACCACACAGGACAAGTTTGCATCTGTTATAGTTTTGGAGAAAATTGTGGTCATTTCATTTTTGCCCGAATGTGTTCAGATTACTGTTTTAATATTGCATTTGGCACATGGTGACGATTATCTCGAGAGTGCAAAGTAGCCAAATGAAACTTTTACTGGATTTCCACTTACTTTATCAAATCTCATCTCCACCACACTGGACAAGTTTGCATCAGTTATAGTTTTGGAGAAAATTGTGGTCATTTCATTTTTGCGCGAATGTGTTCAGATTCCTTTTTTATTGCATTTGGCACATGGTGACGATTATCTCGAGAGTGCAAAGTAGCCAAATGAAACTTTTACTGGATTTCCACTTACTTTATCAAATCTCATCTCCACCACACAGGACAAGTTTGCATCTGTTATAGTTTTGGAGAAAATTGTGGTCATTTCATTTTTGCGCGAATGTGTTCAGATTACTGTTTTAATATTGCATTTGGCACATGTTGACGATTATCTCGAGAGTGCAAAGTAGCCAAATGAAATTTTTACTGGATTTCCACTTACTTTATCAAATCTCATCTCCACCACACAGGACAAGTTTGCATCTGTTATAGTTTTGGAGAAAATTGTGGTCATTTCATTTTTGCGCGAATGTGTTCAGATTCCTTTTTTATTGCATTTGGCACATGGTGACGATTATCTCGAGAGTGCAAAGTAGCCAAATGAAACTTTTACTGGATTTCCACTTACTTTATCAAATCTCATCTCCACCACACAGGACAAGTTTGCATCTGTTATAGTTTTGGAGAAAATTGTGGTCATTTCATTTTTGCGCGAATGTGTTCAGATTCCTGTTTTAATATTGCATTTGGCACATGGTGACGATTATCTCGAGAGTGCAAAGTAGCCAAATGAAACTTTTACTTGATTTCCACTTACTTTATCAAATCTCATCTCCACCACACAGGACAAGTTTGCATCTGTTATAGCTTTGGAGAAAATTGTGGTCATTTCATTTTTGCGCGAATGTGTTCAGATTCCTTTTTTATTGCATTTGGCACATGGTGACGATTATCTCGAGAGTGCAAAGTAGCCAAATGAAACTTTTACTGGATTTCCACTTACTTTATCAAATCTCATCTCCACCACACAGGACAAGTTTGCATCTGTTATAGTTTTGGAGAAAATTGTGGTCATTTCATTTTTGCGCGAATGTGTTAAGATTCCTTTTTTATTGCATTTGGCACATAGTGACGATTATCTCGAGAGTGCAAAGTAGCCAAATGAAACTTTTACTGGATTTCCACTTACTTTATCAAATCTCATCTCCACCACACAGGACAAGTTTGCATCTGTTATAGTTTTGGAGAAAATTGTGGTCATTTCATTTTTGCGCGAATGTGTTCAGATTACTGTTTTAATATTGCATTTGGCACATGGTGACGATTATCTCGAGAGTGCAAAGTAGCCAAATGAAACTTTTACTGGATTTCCACTTACTTTATCAAATCTCATCTCCACCACACAGGACAAGTTTGCATCTGTTATAGTTTTGGAGAAAATTGTGGTCATTTCATTTTTGCGCGAATGTGTTCAGATTCCTGTTTTAATATTGCATTTGGCACATGGTGACGATTATCTCGAGAGTGCAAAGTAGCCAAATGAAACTTTTACTGGATTTCCACTTACTTTATCAAATCTCATCTCCACCACACAGGACAAGTTTGCATCTGTTATAGTTTTGGAGAAAATTGTGGTCATTTCATTTTTGCGCGAATGTGTTCAGATTCCTTTTTTATTGCATTTGGCACATGGTGACGATTATCTCGAGAGTGCAAAGTAGCCAAATTAAACTTTTACTGGATTTCCACTTACTTTATCAAATCTCATCTCCACCACACAGGACAAGTTTGCATCTGTTATAGTTTTGGAGAAAATTGTGGTCATTTCATTTTTGCGCGAATGTGTTCAGATTCCTTTTTTATTGCATTTGGCACATGGTGACGATTATCTCGAGAGTGCAAAGTAGCCAAATGAAACTTTTACTGGATTTCCACTTACTTTATCAAATCTCATCTCCACCACACAGGACAAGTTTGCATCTGTTATAGTTTTGGAGAAAATTGTGGTCATTTCATTTTTGCGCGAATGTGTTCAGATTACTGTTTTAATATTGCATTTGGCACATGGTGACGATTATCTCGAGAGTGCAAAGTAGTCAAATGAAACTTTTACTGGATTTCCACTTACTTTATCAAATCTCATCTCCACCACACAGGACAAGTTTGCATCTGTTATAGTTTTGGAGAAAATTGTGGTCATTTCATTTTTGCGCGAATGTGTTCAGATTCCTTTTTTATTGCATTTGGCACATGGTGACGATTATCTCGAGAGTGCAAAGTAGCCAAATGAAACTTTTACTGGATTTCCACTTACTTTATCAAATCTCATCTCCACCACACAGGACAAGTTTGCATCTGTTATAGTTTTGGAGAAAATTGTGGTCATTTCATTTTTGCGCGAATGTGTTCAGATTCCTTTTTTATTGCATTTGGCACATGGTGACGATTATCTCGAGAGTGCAAAGTAGCCAAATGAAACTTTTACTGGATTTCCACTTACTTTATCAAATCTCATCTCCACCACACAGGACAAGTTTGCATCTGTTATAGTTTTGGAGAAAATTGTGGTCATTTCATTTTTGCGCGAATGTGTTCAGATTCCTTTTTTATTGCATTTGGCACATGGTGACGATTATCTCGAGAGTGCAAAGTAGCCAAATGAAACTTTTACTGGATTTCCACTTACTTTATCAAATCTCATCTCCACCACACAGGACAAGTTTGCATCTGTTATAGTTTTGGAGAAAATTGTGGTCATTTCATTTTTGCGCGAATGTGTTCAGATTACTGTTTTAATATTGCATTTGGCACATGGTGACGATTATCTCGAGAGTGCAAAGTAGCCAAATGAAACTTTTACTGGATTTCCACCTACTTTATCAAATCTCATCTCCACCACACAGGACAAGTTTGCATCTGTTATAGTTTTGGAGAAAATTGTGGTCATTTCATTTTTGCGCGAATGTGTTCAGATTCCTTTTTTATTGCATTTGGCACATGGTGACGATTATCTCGAGAGTGCAAAGTAGCCAAATGAAACTTTTACTGGATTTCCACTTACTTTATCAAATCTCATCTCCACCACACAGGACAAGTTTGCATCTGTTATAGTTTTGGAGAAAATTGTGGTCATTTCATTTTTGCGCGAATGTGTTCAGATTCCTGTTTTAATATTGCATTTGGCACATGGTGACGATTATCTCGAGAGTGCAAAGTAGCCAAATGAAACTTTTACTGGATTTCCACTTACTTTATCAAATCTCATCTCCACCACACAGGACAAGTTTGCATCTGTTATAGTTTTGGAGAAAATTGTGGTCATTTCATTTTTGCGCGAATGTGTTCAGATTCCTTTTTTATTGCATTTGGCACATGGTGACGATTATCTCGAGAGTGCAAAGTAGCCAAATGAAACTTTTACTGGATTTCCACTTACTTTATCAAATCTCATCTCCACCACACAGGACAAGTTTGCATCTGTTATAGTTTTGGAGAAAATTGTGGTCATTTCATTTTTGCGCGAATGTGTTCAGATTAATGTTTTAATATTGCATTTGGCACATGGTGACGATTATCTCGAGAGTGCAAAGTAGCCAAATGAAACTTTTACTGGATTTCCACTTACTTTATCAAATCTCATCTCCACCACACAGGACAAGTTTGCATCTGTTATAGTTTTGGAGAAAATTGTGGTCCTTTCATTTTTGCGCGAATGTGTTCAGATTCCTTTTTATTGCATTTGGCACATGGTGACGATTATCTCGAGAGTGCAAAGTAGCCAAATGAAACTTTTACTGGATTTCCACTTACTTTATCAAATCTCATCTCCACCACACAGGACAAGTTTGCATCTGTTATAGTTTTGGAGAAAATTGTGGTCATTTCATTTTTGCGCGAATGTGTTCAGATTACTGTTTTAATATTGCATTTGGCACATGGTGACGATTATCTCGAGAGTGCAAAGTAGCCAAATGAAACTTTTACTGGATTTCCACTTACTTTATCAAATCTCATCTCCACCACACAGGACAAGTTTGCATCTGTTATAGTTTTGGAGAAAATTGTGGTCATTTCATTTTTGCGCGAATGTGTTCAGATTCCTTTTTTATTGCATTTGGCACATGGTGACGATTATCTCGAGAGTGCAAAGTAGCCAAATGAAACTTTTACTGGATTTCCACTTACTTTATCAAATCTCATCTCCACCACACAGGACAAGTTTGCATCTGTTATAGTTTTGGAGAAAATTGTGGTCATTTCATTTTTGCGCGAATGTGTTCAGATTCCTGTTTTAATATTGCATTTGGCACATGGTGACGATTATCTCGAGAGTGCAAAGTAGCCAAATGAAACTTTTACTGGATTTCCACTTACTTTATCAAATCTCATCTCCACCACACAGGACAAGTTTGCATCTGTTATAGTTTTGGAGAAAATTGTGGTCATTTCATTTTTGAGCGAATGTGTTCAGATTCCTTTTTTATTGCATTTGGCACATGGTGACAATTATCTCGAGAGTGCAAAGTAGCCAAATGAAACTTTTACTGGATTTCCACTTACTTTATCAAATCTCATCTCCACCACACAGGACAAGTTTGCATCTGTTATAGTTTTGGAGAAAATTGTGGTCATTTCATTTTTGCGCGAATGTGTTCAGATTACTGTTTTAATATTGCATTTGGCACATGGTGACGATTATCTCGAGAGTGCAAAGTAGCCAAATGAAACTTTTACTGGATTTCCACTTACTTTATCAAATCTCATCTCCACCACACAGGACAAGTTTGCATCTGTTATAGTTTTGGAGAAAATTGTGGTCATTTCATTTTTGCGCGAATGTGTTCAGATTCCTTTTTTATTGCATTTGGCACATGGTGACGATTATCTCGAGAGTGCAAAGTAGCCAAATGAAACTTTTACTGGATTTCCACTTACTTTATCAAATCTCATCTCCACCACACAGGACAAGTTTGTATCTGTTATAGTTTTGGAGAAAATTGTGGTCATTTCATTTTTGCGCGAATGTGTTCAGATTCCTTTTTTATTGCATTTGGCACATGGTGACGATTTTCTCGAGAGTGCAAAGTAGCCAAATGAAACTTTTACTGGATTTCCACTTACTTTATCAAATCTCATCTCCACCACACAGGACAAGTTTGCATCTGTTATAGTTTTGGAGAAAATTGTGGTCATTTCATTTTTGCGCGAATGTGTTCAGATTACTGTTTTAATATTGCATTTGGCACATGGTGACGATTATCTCGAGAGTGCAAAGTAGCCAAATGAAACTTTTACTGGATTTCCACTTACTTTATCAAATCTCATCTCCACCACACAGGACAAGTTTGCATCTGTTATAGTTTTGGAGAAAATTGTGGTCATTTCATTTTTGCGCGAATGTGTTCAGATTCCTTTTTTATTGCATTTGGCACATGGTGACGATTATCTAGAGAGTGCAAAGTAGCCAAATGAAACTTTTACTGGATTTCCACTTACTTTATCAAATCTCATCTCCACCACACAGGACAAGTTTGCATCTGTTATAGTTTTGGAGAAAATTGTGGTCATTTCATTTTTGCGCGAATGTGTTCAGATTACTGTTTTAATATTGCATTTGGCACATGGTGACGATTATCTCGAGAGTGCAAAGTAGCCAAATGAAACTTTTACTGGATTTCCACTTACTTTATCAAATCTCATCTCCACCACACAGGACAAGTTTGCATCTGTTATAGTTTTGGAGAAAATTGTGGTCATTTCATTTTTGCGCGAATGTGTTCAGATTCCTTTTTTATTGCATTTGGCACATGGTGACGATTATCTCGAGAGTGCAAAGTAGCCAAATGAAACTTTTACTGGATTTCCACTTACTTTATCAAATCTCATCTCCACCACACAGGACAAGTTTGCATCTGTTATAGTTTTGGAGAAAATTGTGGTCATTTCATTTTTGCGCGAATGTGTTCAGATTCCTGTTTTAATATTGCATTTGGCACATGGTGACGATTATCTCGAGAGTGCAAAGTAGCCAAATGAAACTTTTACTGGATTTCCACTTACTTTATCAAATCTCATCTCCACCACACAGGACAAGTTTGCATCTGTTATAGTTTTGGAGAAAATTGTGGTCATTTCATTTTTGCGCGAATGTGTTCAGATTCCTTTTTTATTGCATTTGGCACATGGTGACGATTATCTCGAGAGTGCAAAGTAGTCAAATGAAACTTTTACTGGATTTCCACTTACTTTATCAAATCTCATCTCCACCACACAGGACAAGTTTGCATCTGTTATAGTTTTGGAGAAAATTGTGGTCATTTCATTTTTGCGCGAATGTGTTCAGATTACTGTTTTAATATTGCATTTGGCACATGGTGACGATTATCTCGAGAGTGCAAAGTAGCCAAATGAAACTTTTACTGGATTTCCACTTACTTTATCAAATCTCATCTCCACCACACAGGACAAGTTTGCATCTGTTATAGTTTTGGAGAAAATTGTGGTCATTTCATTTTTGCGCGAATGTGTTCAGATTCCTTTTTTATTGCATTTGGCACATGGTGACGATTATCTCGAGAGTGCAAAGTAGCCAAATGAAACTTTTACTGGATTTCCACTTACTTTATCAAATCTCATCTCCACCACACAGGACAAGTTTGCATCTGTTATAGTTTTGGAGAAAATTGTGGTCATTTCATTTTTGCGCGAATGTGTTCAGATTACTGTTTTAATATTGCATTTGGCACATGGTGACGATTATCTCGAGAGTGCAAAGTAGCCAAATGAAACTTTTACTGGATTTCCACTTACTTTATCAAATTTCATCTCCACCACATAGGACAAGTTTGCATCTGTTATAGTTTTGGAGAAAATTGTGGTCATTTCATTTTTGCGCGAATGTGTTCAGATTCCTTTTTTATTGCATTTGGCACATGGTGACGATTATCTCGAGAGTGCAAAGTAGCCAAATGAAACTTTTACTGGATTTCCACTTACTTTATCAAATCTCATCTCCACCACACAGGACAAGTTTGCATCTGTTATAGTTTTGGAGAAAACTGTGGTCATTTCATTTTTGCGCGAATGTGTTCAGATTACTGTTTTAATATTGCATTTGGCACATGGTGACGATTATCTCGAGAGTGCAAAGTAGCCAAATGAAACTTTTACTGGATTTCCACTTACTTTATCAAATCTCATCTCCACCACACAGGACAAGTTTGCATCTGTTATAGTTTTGGAGAAAATTGTGGTCATTTCATTTTTGCGCGAATGTGTTCAGATTCCTTTTTTATTGCATTTGGCACATGGTGACGATTATCTCGAGAGTGCAAAGTAGCCAAATGAAACTTTTACTGGATTTCCACTTACTTTATCAAATCTCATCTCCACCACACAGGACAAGTTTGCATCTGTTATAGTTTTGGAGAAAATTGTGGTCATTTCATTTTTGCGCGAATGTGTTCAGATTACTGTTTTAATATTGCATTTGGCACATGGTGACGATTATCTCGAGAGTGCAAAGTAGCCAAATGAAACTTTTACTGGATTTCCACTTACTTTATCAAATCTCATCTCCACCACACAGGACAAGTTTGCATCTGTTATAGTTTTGGAGAAAATTGTGGTCATTTCATTTTTGCGCGAATGTGTTCAGATTCCTTTTTTATTGCATTTGGCACATGGTGACGATTATCTCGAGAGTGCAAAGTAGCCAAATGAAACTTTTACTGGATTTCCACTTACTTTATCAAATCTCATCTCCACCACACAGGACAAGTTTGCATCTGTTATAGTTTTGGAGAAAACTGTGGTCATTTCATTTTTGCGCGAATGTGTTCAGATTACTGTTTTAATATTGCATTTGGCACATGGTGACGATTATCTCGAGAGTGCAAAGTAGCCAAATGAAACTTTTACTGGATTTCCACTTACTTTATCAAATCTCATCTCCACCACACAGGACAAGTTTGCATCTGTTATAGTTTTGGAGAAAATTGTGGTCATTTCATTTTTGCGCGAATGTGTTCAGATTCCTTTTTTATTGCATTTGGCACATGGTGACGATTATCTCGAGAGTGCAAAGTAGCCAAATGAAACTTTTACTGGATTTCCACTTACTTTATCAAATCTCATCTCCACCACACAGGACAAGTTTGCATCTGTTATAGTTTTGGAGAAAATTGTGGTCATTTCATTTTTGCGCGAATGTGTTCAGATTCCTTTTTTATTGCATTTGGCACATGGTGACGATTATCTCGAGAGTGCAAAGTAGCCAAATGAAACTTTTACTGGATTTCCACTTACTTTATCAAATCTCATCTCCACCACACAGGACAAGTTTGCATCTGTTATAGTTTTGGAGAAAATTGTGGTCATTTCATTTTTGCGCGAATGTGTTCAGATTCCTATTTTATTGCATTTGGCACATGGTGACGATTATGAGATTTGATAAAGTAAGTGGAAATCCAGTAAAAGTTTCATTTGGCTACTTTGCACTCTCGAGATAATCGTCACCATGTGCCAAATGCAATAAAAAAGGAATCTGAACACATTCGCGCAAAAATGAAATGACCACAATTTTCTCCAAAACTATAACAGATGCAAACTTGTCCTGTGTGGTGGAGATGAGATTTGATAAAGTAAGTGGAAATCCAGTAAAAGTTTCATTTGGCTACTTTGCACTCTCGAGATAATCGTCACCATGTGCCAAATGCAATATTAAAACAGGAATCTGAACACATTCGCGCAAAAATGAAATGACCACAATTTTCTCCAAAACTATAACAGATGCAAACTTGTCCTGTGTGGTGGAGATGAGATTTGATAAAGTAAGTGGAAATCCAGTAAAAGTTTCATTTGGCTACTTTGCACTCTCGAGATAATCGTCACCATGTGCCAAATGCAATATTAAAACAGGAATCTGAACACATTCGCGCAAAAATGAAATGACCACAATTTTCTCCAAAACTATAACAGATGCAAACTTGTCCTGTGTGGTGGAGATGAGATTTGATAAAGTAAGTGGAAATCCAGTAAAAGTTTAATTTGGCTACTTTGCACTCCCGAGATAATCGTCGTCATGTGCCAAATGCAATATTAAAACAGGAATCTGAACACATTCACGCAAAAATGAAATGACGACAATTTTCTCCAAAACTATAACAGATGCAAACTTGTCCTGTGTGGTGGAGATGAGATTTGATAAAGTAAGTGGAAATCCAGTAAAAGTTTCATTTGGCTACTTTGCACTCTCGAGATAATCGTCACCATGTGCCAAATGCAACAAAACAGTAATCTGAACACATTCGCGCAAAAATGAAATGACCACAATTTTCTCCAAAACTATAACAGATGCAAACTTGTCCTGTGTGGTGGAGATGAGATTTGATAAAGTAAGTGGAAATCCAGTAAAAGTTTCATTTGGCTACTTTGCACTCTCGAGATAATCGTCACCATGTGCCAAATGCAATAAAAAAGGAATCTGAACACATTCGCGCAAAAATGAAATGACCACAATTTTCTCCAAAACTATAACAGATGCAAACTTGTCCTGTGTGGTGGAGATGAGATTTGATAAAGTAAGTGGAAATCCAGTAAAAGTTTCATTTGGCTACTTTGCACTCTCGAGATAATCGTCACCATGTGCCAAATGCAATATTAAAACAGGAATCTGAACACATTCGCGCAAAAATGAAATGACCACAATTTTCTTCAAAACTATAACAGATGCAAACTTGTCCTGTGTGGTGGAGATGAGATTTGATAAAGTAAGTGGAAATCCAGTAAAAGTTTCATTTGGCTACTTTGCACTCTCGAGATAATCGTCACCATGTGCCAAATGCAATAAAAAAGGAATCTGAACACATTCGCGCAAAAATGAAATGACCACAATTTTCTCCAAAACTATAACAGATGCAAACTTGTCCTGTGTGGTGGAGATGAGATTTGATAAAGTAAGTGGAAATCCAGTAAAAGTTTCATTTGGCTACTTTGCACTCTCGAGATAATCGTCACCATGTGCCAAATGCAATAAAAAAGGAATCTGAACACATTCGCGCAAAAATGAAATGACCACAATTTTCTCCAAAACTATAACAGATGCAAACTTGTCCTGTGTGGTGGAGATGAGATTTGATAAAGTAAGTGGAAATCCAGTAAAAGTTTCATTTGGCTACTTTGCACTCTCGAGATAATCGTCACCATGTGCCAAATGCAATATTAAAACAGGAATCTGAACACATTCGCGCAAAAATGAAATGACCACAATTTTCTCCAAAACTATAACAGATGCAAACTTGTCCTGTGTGGTGGAGATGAGATTTGATAAAGTAAGTGGAAATCCAGTAAAAGTTTAATTTGGCTACTTTGCACTCTCGAGATAATCGTCACCATGTGCCAAATGCAACAAAACAGTAATCTGAACACATTCGCGCAAAAATGAAATGACCACAATTTTCTCCAAAACTATAACAGATGCAAACTTGTCCTGTGTGGTGGAGATGAGATTTGATAAAGTAAGTGGAAATCCAGTAAAAGTTTCATTTGGCTACTTTGCACTCTCGAGATAATCGTCACCATGTGCCAAATGCAATAAAACAGTAATCTGAACACATTCGCGCAAAAATGAAATGACCACAATTTTCTCCAAAACTATAACAGATGCAAACTTGTCCTGTGTGGTGGAGATGAGATTTGATAAAGTAAGTGGAAATCCAGTAAAAGTTTCATTTGGCTACTTTGCACTCTCGAGATAATCGTCACCATGTGCCAAATGCAATAAAAAAGGAATCTGAACACATTCGCGCAAAAATGAAATGACCACAATTTTCTCCAAAACTATAACAGATGCAAACTTGTCCTGTGTGGTGGAGATGAGATTTGATAAAGTAAGTGGAAATCCAGTAAAAGTTTCATTTGGCTACTTTGCACTCTCGAGATAATCGTCACCATGTGCCAAATGCAATAAAAAAGGAATCTGAACACATTCGCGCAAAAATGAAATGACCACAATTTTCTCCAAAACTATAACAGATGCAAACTTGTCCTGTGTGGTGGAGATGAGATTTGATAAAGTAAGTGGAAATCCAGTAAAAGTTTCATTTGGCTACTTTGCACTCTCGAGATATTCGTCACCATGTGCCAAATGCAATATTAAAACAGGAATCTGAACACATTCGCGCAAAAATGAAATGACCACAATTTTCTCCAAAACTATAACAGATGCAAACTTGTCCTGTGTGGTGGAGATGAGATTTGATAAAGTAAGTGGAAATCCAGTAAAAGTTTCATTTGGCTACTTTGCACTCTCGAGATAATCGTCACCATGTGCCAAATGCAATATTAAAACAGTAATCTTAACACATTCGCGCAAAAATGAAATGACCACAATTTTCTCCAAAACTATAACAGATGCAAACTTGTCCTGTGTGGTGGAGATGAGATTTGATAAAGTAAGTAAAAATCCAGTAAAAGTTTCATTTGGCTACTTTGCACTCTCGAGATAATCGTCACCATGTGCCAAATGCAATAAAAAAGGAATCTGAACACATTCGCGCAAAAATGAAATGACCACAATTTTCTCCAAAACTATAACAGATGCAAACTTGTCCTGTGTGGTGGAGATGAGATTTGATAAAGTAAGTGGAAATCCAGTAAAAGTTTCATTTGGCTACTTTGCACTCTCGAGATAATCGTCACCATGTGCCAAATGCAATAAAAAAGGAATCTGAACACATTCGCGCAAAAATGAAATGACCACAATTTTCTCCAAAACTATAACAGATGCAAACTTGTCCTGTGTGGTGGAGATGAGATTTGATAAAGTAAGTGGAAATCCAGTAAAAGTTTCATTTGGCTACTTTGCACTCTCGAGATAATCGTCACCATGTGCCAAATGCAATAAAAAAGGAATCTGAACACATTCGCGCAAAAATGAAATGACCACAATTTTCTTCAAAACTATAACAGATGCAAACTTGTCCTGTGTGGTGGAGATGAGATTTGATAAAGTAAGTGGAAATCCAGTAAAAGTTTCATTTGGCTACTTTGCACTCTCGAGATAATCGTCACCATGTGCCAAATGCAATATTAAAACAGGAATCTGAACACATTCGCGCAAAAATGAAATGACCACAATTTTCTCCAAAACTATAACAGATGCAAACTTGTCCTGTGTGGTGGAGATGAGATTTGATAAAGTGGAAATCCAGTAAAAGTTTCATTTGGCTACTTTGCACTCTCGAGATAATCGTCACCATGTGCCAAATGCAATAAAAAAGGAATCTGAACACATTCGCGCAAAAATGAAATGACCACAATTTTCTCCAAAACTATAACAGATGCAAACTTGTCCTGTGTGGTGGAGATGAGATTTGATAAAGTAAGTGGAAATCCAGTAAAAGTTTCATTTGGCTACTTTGCACTCTCGAGATAATCGTCACCATGTGCCAAATGCAATAAAAAAGGAATCTGAACACATTCGCGCAAAAATGAAATGACCACAATTTTCTCCAAAACTATAACAGATGCAAACTTGTCCTGTGTGGTGGAGATGAGGTTTGATAAAGTAAGTGGAAATCCAGTAAAAGTTTCATTTGGCTACTTTGCACTCTCGAGATAATCGTCACCATGTGCCAAATGCAATATTAAAACAGTAATCTGAACACATTCGCGCAAAAATGAAATGACCACAATTTTCTCCAAAACTATAACAGATGCAAACTTGTCCTGTGTGGTGGAGATGAGATTTGATAAAGTAAGTGGAAATCCAGTAAAAGTTTCATTTGGCTACTTTGCACTCTCGAGATAATCGTCACCATGTGCCAAATGCAATAAAAAAGGAATCTAAACACATTCGCGCAAAAATGAAATGACCACAATTTTCTCCAAAACTATAACAGATGCAAACTTGTCCTGTGTGGTGGAGATGAGATTTGATAAAGTAAGTGGAAATCCAGTAAAAGTTTAATTTGGCTACTTTGCACTCTCGAGATAATCGTCACCATGTGCCAAATGCAATAAAAAAGGAATCTGAACACATTCGCGCAAAAATGAAATGACCACAATTTTCTCCAAAACTATAACAGATGCAAACTTGTCCTGTGTGGTGGAGATGAGATTTGATAAAGTAAGTGGAAATCCAGTAAAAGTTTCATTTGGCTACTTTGCACTCTCGAGATAATCGTCACCATGTGCCAAATGCAATAAAAAAGGAATCTGAACACATTCGCGCAAAAATGAAATGACCACAATTTTCTCCAAAACTATAACAGATGCAAACTTGTCCTGTGTGGTGGAGATGAGATTTGATAAAGTAAGTGGAAATCCAGTAAAAGTTTCATTTGGCTACTTTGCACTCTCGAGATAATCGTCACCATGTGCCAAATGCAATATTAAAACAGGAATCTGAACACATTCGCGCAAAAATGAAATGACCACAATTTTCTCCAAAACTATAACAGATGCAAACTTGTCCTGTGTGGTGGAGATGAGATTTGATAAAGTAAGTGGAAATCCAGTAAAAGTTTCATTTGGCTACTTTGCACTCTCGAGATAATCGTCACCATGTGCCAAATGCAATATTAAAACAGGAATCTGAACACATTCGCGCAAAAATGAAATGACCACAATTTTCTCCAAAACTATAACAGATGCAAACTTGTCCTGTGTGGTGGAGATGAGATTTGATAAAGTAAGTGGAAATCCAGTAAAAGTTTCATTTGGCTACTTTGCACTCTCGAGATAATCGTCACCATGTGCCAAATGCAATAAAAAAGGAATCTGAACACATTCGCGCAAAAATGAAATGACCACAATTTTCTCCAAAACTATAACAGATGCAAACTTGTCCTGTGTGGTGGAGATGAGATTTGATAAAGTAAGTGGAAATCCAGTAAAAGTTTCATTTGGCTACTTTGCACTCTCGAGATAATCGTCACCATGTGCCAAATGCAATAAAAAAGGAATCT
The DNA here is from genome assembly GCF_048569485.1 of Anomaloglossus baeobatrachus. NCBI lineage: Eukaryota > Metazoa > Chordata > Amphibia > Anura > Aromobatidae > Anomaloglossus > Anomaloglossus baeobatrachus. The sequence continues at coordinate 511,580 of NW_027445030.1, read as the reverse complement.
GAACACATTCGCGCAAAAATGAAATGACCACAATTTTCTCCAAAACTATAACAGATGCAAACTTGTCCTGTGTGGTGGAGATGAGGTTTGATAAAGTAAGTGGAAATCCAGTAAAAGTTTCATTTGGCTACTTTGCACTCTCGAGATAATCGTCACCATGTGCCAAATGCAATATTAAAACAGTAATCTGAACACATTCCCGCAAAAACGAAATGACCACAATTTTCTCCAAAACTATAACAGATGCAAACTTGTCCTGTGTGGTGGAGATGAGATTTGATAAAGTAAGTGGAAATCCAGTAAAAGTTTCATTTGGCTACTTTGCACTCTCGAGATAATCGTCACCATGTGCCAAATGCAATAAAAAAGGAATCTGAACACATTCGCGCAAAAATGAAATGACCACAATTTTCTCCAAAACTATAACAGATGCAAACTTGTCCTGTGTGGTGGAGATGAGATTTGATAAAGTAAGTGGAAATCCAGTAAAAGTTTCATTTGGCTACTTTGCACTCTCGAGATAATCGTCACCATGTGCCAAATGCAATAAAAAAGGAATCTGAACACATTCGCGCAAAAATGAAATGACCACAATTTTCTCCAAAACTATAACAGATGCAAACTTGTCCTGTGTGGTGGAGATGAGATTTGATAAAGTAAGTGGAAATCCAGTAAAAGTTTCATTTGGCTACTTTGCACTCTCGAGATAATCGTCACCATGTGCCAAATGCAATATTAAAACAGGAATCTGAACACATTCGCGCAAAAATGAAATGACCACAATTTTCTCCAAAACTATAACAGATGCAAACTTGTCCTGGGTGGTGGAGATGAGATTTGATAAAGTAAGTGGAAATCCAGTAAAAGTTTCATTTGGCTACTTTGCACTCTCGAGATAATCGTCACCATGTGCCAAATGCAATAAAAAAGGAATCTGAACACATTCGCGCAAAAATGAAATGACCACAATTTTCTCCAAAACTATAACAGATGCAAACTTGTCCTGTGTGGTGGAGATGAGATTTGATAAAGTAAGTGGAAATCCAGTAAAAGTTTCATTTGGCTACTTTGCACTCTCGAGATAATCGTCACCATGTGCCAAATGCAATATTAAAACAGGAATCTGAACACATTCGCGCAAAAATGAAATGACCACAATTTTCTCCAAAACTATAACAGATGCAAACTTGTCCTGTGTGGTGGAGATGAGATTTGATAAAGTAAGTGGAAATCCAGTAAAAGTTTCATTTGGCTACTTTGCACTCTCGAGATAATCGTCACCATGTGCCAAATGCAACAAAACAGTAATCTGAACACATTCGCGCAAAAATGAAATGACCACAATTTTCTCCAAAACTATAACAGATGCAAACTTGTCCTGTGTGGTGGAGATGAGATTTGATAAAGTAAGTGGAAATCCAGTAAAAGTTTCATGTGGCTACTTTGCACTCTCGAGATAATCGTCACCATGTGCCAAATGCAATAAAACAGTAATCTGAACACATTCGCGCAAAAATAAAATGACCACAATTTTCTCCAAAACTATAACAGATGCAAACTTGTCCTGTGTGGTGGAGATGAGATTTGATAAAGTAAGTGGAAATCCAGTAAAAGTTTCATTTGGCTACTTTGCACTCTCGAGATAATCGTCACCATGTGCCAAATGCAATAAAAAAGGAATCTGAACACATTCGCGCAAAAATGAAATGACCACAATTTTCTCCAAAACTATAACAGATGCAAACTTGTCCTGTGTGGTGGAGATGAGATTTGATAAAGTAAGTGGAAATCCAGTAAAAGTTTCATTTGGCTACTTTGCACTCTCGAGATAATCGTCACCATGTGCCAAATGCAATAAAAAAGGAATCTGAACACATTCGCGCAAAAATGAAATGACCACAATTTTCTCCAAAACTATAACAGATGCAAACTTGTCCTGTGTGGTGGAGATGAGATTTGATAAAGTAAGTGGAAATCCAGTAAAAGTTTCATTTGGCTACTTTGCACTCTCGAGATAATCGTCACCATGTGCCAAATGCAATATTAAAACAGGAATCTGAACACATTCGCGCAAAAATGAAATGACCACAATTTTCTCCAAAACTATAACAGATGCAAACTTGTCCTGTGTGGTGGAGATGAGATTTGATAAAGTAAGTGGAAATCCAGTAAAAGTTTCATTTGGCTACTTTGCACTCTCGAGATAATCGTCACCATGTGCCAAATGCAATATTAAAACAGGAATCTGAACACATTCGCGCAAAAATGAAATGACCACAATTTTCTCCAAAACTATAACAGATGCAAACTTGTCCTGTGTGGTGGAGATGAGATTTGATAAAGTAAGTGGAAATCCAGTAAAAGTTTCATTTGGCTACTTTGCACTCTCGAGATAATCGTCACCATGTGCCAAATGCAATAAAAAAGGAATCTGAACACATTTGCGCAAAAATGAAATGACCACAATTTTCTCCAAAACTATAACAGATGCAAACTTGTCCTGTGTGGTGGAGATGAGATTTGATAAAGTAAGTGGAAATCCAGTAAAAGTTTCATTTGGCTACTTTGCACTCTCGAGATAATCGTCACCATGTGCCAAATGCAATATTAAAACAGTAATCTGAACACATTCGCGCAAAAATGAAATGACCACAATTTTCTCCAAAACTATAACAGATGCAAACTTGTCCTGTGTGGTGAAGATGAGATTTGATAAAGTAAGTGGAAATCCAGTAAAAGTTTCATTAAACTACTTTGCACTCTCGAGATAATCGTCACCATGTGCCAAATGCAATAAAAAAGGAATCTGAACACATTCGCGCAAAAATGAAATGACCACAATTTTCTCCAAAACGATAACAGATGCAAACTTGTCCTGTGTGGTGGAGATGAGATTTGATAAAGTAAGTGGAAATCCAGTAAAAGTTTCATTTGGCTACTTTGCACTCTCGAGATAATCGTCACCATGTGCCAAATGCAATAAAAAAGGAATCTGAACACATTCGCGCAAAAATGAAATGACCACAATTTTCTCCAAAACTATAACAGATGCAAACTTGTCCTGTGTGGTGGAGATGAGATTTGATAAAGTAAGTGGAAATCCAGTAAAAGTTTCATTTGGCTACTTTGCACTCTCGAGATAATCGTCACCATGTGCCAAATGCAATAAAAAAGGAATCTGAACACATTCGCGCAAAAATGAAATGACCACAATTTTCTCCAAAACTATAACAGATGCAAACTTGTCCTGTGTGGTGGAGATGAGATTTGATAAAGTAAGTGGAAATCCAGTAAAAGTTTCATTTCATTTTTGCGCGAATGTGTTCAGATTACTGTTTTAATATTGCATTTGGCACATGGTGACGATTATCTCGAGAGTGCAAAGTAGCCAAATGAAACTTTTACTGGATTTCCACTTAAATGATAAACTGGCTATGTCCTGGATAGCAAACATGTGTTGAATATTATTTCTCAGATGAAATGGCAAGATAATTTTAGTTGGTTAACTTGTGATGTGCAATCACTGTATACATCCATTCCACATTCTCTTGCCATTTTAGCGTTGAAAGATTTGCTCAAAAAATATTCTGACTACTCACTTGAATTACAGGACTATTTGATTGACGTAACTGAGTTTTTACTCAAAAACAACTATTTTACCTTTTTAAATAAAGGATATATTCAGTTACAGGGATGTTCAATGGGCGCACGGTTTTCCCCCTCTCTAGCAGGCATATTTATGTTTTGGTGGGAAGAACAATATATTTTTAATCAGTGCAATCCTTTTTTCTCGGATATAGTATTATATCTGAGATTTATAGATGATGTACTTATTGTATGGCAAAATCCAAACAAAAAAATTGAGGATTTCATATCATATATTAATAATAATGCCCATAATCTCTTTTTCACTTTTTTTCATGATGTATCAAAAATTAATTTTTTGGATATACAATTCCATGGGAAGAGTGACAATGGAGAAATTAATTGCAGTCTTTATAGAAAACCCATATCAGGCAACTCATTATTACATGCGGGAAGTTGCCATCCAAAGCATGTTATAAATAACATCCCTACAGGTGAATATGTCCGTGCTAGGAGATGTTGCAACACCCAAAATGGTTTTGAGGCAGAATGCAGCACTATTGAAAAAAGGTTTTTGGCAAGAGGGTATAAAATGACAAATCTCCAGAAAGCCAAAACCAAGGCAATCAAAGTGAGTAGGTCACAATATTTGGACATGAATAAAACCAGAGATAATCCCCAGAAAGAATTGTCAGTTGTTTTTTCAACAACATACAGTAAAAATTATTATGATGTAATTAAAATTATTAAAAAATATTTACCCATTTTATCTACAGATGACACATTACACAAAATCTTAAAAAATGGAGTTAAATTTGTTTCAAAAAGGAACATTACATTGGGATCCATGTTATCACCTAGTGATCATATGAATAGGTGCGGTTCCACTAAAAAAAAAACACTGGCAATTGGTTACCCAGCACAGGCTCTTTCAAATGTGGCCACAGATCGTGTGGACTATGCGGTTATATGTCAAATGTGAAAGAATTTTCTTCATTTACAGATAAAAAAACGTATAAAATAATGTCACTCATAAACTGCAGTTCAGACCATGTGGTTTATTTAATATCGTGTACTATTTGCCAGTTACAATATATAGGCAGCACTTGTCGTTCTCTCAGAAAGAGGATATCTGAACACATTTATGATGTTAATAATGCCACCACCAGAAAATTATCAGGAGCGTCTCAACATTTTCGCGACGCACATGCAGGTAATTTAACAGGCATGAAAGTTAATGCCATTGAAAAAATTCAACTACCTAGAAGGGGTGGAAATTTGAAAGATATCCTCTTTCAGAGAGAAATAAAATGGATGTTTTTAATGGGCACTAGATTTCCGAAAGGTTTAAATAAAAGAAATGAATTGATGTTTGCATATTAATCTGGCTAAAAAACTAAAAAAACTTTGTATATATATATAAGTGTTATAAGCATTATATGGAGTGATATAACTCAAGGGGTTAATGTTTTTGTAATTGTCTTGCTCTCTCCTTGCATTTGATCACATGTTTGGGTTCAGCCCTTTTTAAACAGTTCTGTGACTAGATGGTTTAGAGACTGAATAAGAACTGGATGTTCGAAACGCGTCCTCTCTGACATGGGCTTGACCACCATAGCATGGACTTTTTAATGATAAGAAAATAAAGGAAGTTTTATTTTAAAGAACAAAATGCCTGGAGTTTTGTGCTGGTGAAATCCTTCAACCAATTTCAATGCACATGGACTGGCTCTCCAAACCTCTTCTCCGTGCACAGCCCAGGATTACTGGCTTCCATCACACAGGTGAGCTGGGCAAAAAACCTCTTTCTACCTTCACCTTGAGCTGCTATACCCGTGCTCCCTGTGATTCATGAATAGGAACTGTCAGTAAGTCAATTATCATTGTTTTGGATCTTTTCAATAAGAGACATTGTATACTTTATATGATGAAATTGCATGACTTATAGTTCCTTATAAAAAATTCTGTCATAAAATGGAAGACCAGATGAATGAAGCTAATAGCAATCAGATTTTTGTTACTTCAGACAGACTACGTATGGAGAGAGCAGCAAAAATGTTTTCATTGAATAAACAAGGTACCCCCTTGGAAACGCACACAGAAATGAATCAAATTATGTGGGAATTAGAAAAAGTGATGTCAGCGAGAATTCGTACCTGGTGGGACAGCGAAACCTTGCAAGCATATCTTGACAAAAATATGGTTCCCAGGGGACTTCGGCTGAACAAAAGACCCACAGTTGAATTTAATCAAGAATTTGTGGCAAAATGGGACACTATCTTATCTGAATGCTCCAAAAGACTTATTCAATTAATTATAGAACAAGAACGAAATAAAATAGGTGTGTTGGAGAATAAAATTAAAGAAATTGAAGTTTCCCTTGCACAATATTCAGGTCTGGATGCTTATAAGACCACGAAAGACCAGATAAACACTAAAATCATTGCCCTTGAGGATACAATCACTGCATTCAAAGAAAAAAAGTTTGTTCGTGATTTAAGGGACTATGAGGATAATAAAATCTACAATTGGCATAATTCCAGGAGATTTTTCCAAGCTGGTCCCAGATCCATATTGAAAAATCATAAAAGACGTAACAATTCTACTCGTGTCAATTTTTCTTCTACGGACTTTGAAACGACTGATGTGGACTCTACAGACTATAATACTGACACGTCCGATAATAATTTTGACACCCCATCCACTTCTTCAAGTGTGTCAAAAAACTTGAAAAATCAGCCGTTTTTTCAAAAAAATCGAAAAAAACAAGGAGGAGCGGCCGCAAACATAGAAAGTCATGTGTACCAACACAATCATTTCACGAGGGGGAAAAGGAAATGAATATTGATAATAATAATTTTTCTGTTATAAATATGTCGGCATGCATTTTAAACAGCAGTGAAATTAGTGTTTTGAAAAGGGGTTTAAATTTTGTTCCCAACAAGAGGTTTGATCTTTTTAAAACAATACTAGATGTTAATAAGTTTATCCGAAAATTAACAGTAAAAAAACACTTCTTTCACGATGAAAATGAGGTTAATGTTCCTAATGTTTCAAATGCATCAGCTGACATTTTTTTCTCTCCTATGTCATTTAAAGAACAAATGGCTTTACAAGATTTGCATGATTTGTCAAGTGATAGTGGTGCCGGACCCAATCCACATTGTGTGGTTTCCCACTTTAATGTTCCTAATCCCAGTTTTTATCCCATACCTTCGAGGTGTGATCAGATGACTGATTTCCAGAACATAGTAGAAAAGGAATTAACTGCTCTTTCTCATTTACAAGAACCAATGGTTCAAAATTTGTCTAAGACTGAGAAGGATGCGATTATTTCCTTGCAAAAAAACTCTAACATCATAATAAAAAATTCTGACAAGGGGGGGGCAGTCGTAGTTTTGGATACTGGACTTTATGAAAGGGAGGTATTGACTATGTTACAGGATTGTGATACCTACAGGAGAGTCGATCATGACCCCTCTGCAGATATAAAAAAATCCTTGGAAAAAATTCTAGAAGAAGGCTTACATTTGGGTTTAATTGATGAAAAATTGAGAGATTATCTTAATCCATCTTATTGTTTAATACCATTATTACATGCCTTACCCAAGTCACATAAAAACCAATTTCCCCCAAAAATGAGACCGATTGTCTCAGGTATAGATTCTTATACTGAACATCTAGCAGAGTGGTTGGATAACCACCTTCAATTTCTTCCTAAAATGTCTCCTGGCTATGTCCTGGATAGCAAACATGTGTTGAATATTATTTCTCAGATGAAATGGCAAGATAATTTTAGTTGGTTAACTTGTGATGTGCAATCACTGTATACATCCATTCCACATTCTCTTGCCATTTTAGCGTTGAAAGATTTGCTCAAAAAATATTCTGACTACTCACTTGAATTACAGGACTATTTGATTGACGTAACTGAGTTTTTACTCAAAAACAACTATTTTACCTTTTTAAATAAAGGATATATTCAGTTACAGGGATGTTCAATGGGCGCACGGTTTTCCCCCTCTCTAGCAGGCATATTTATGTTTTGGTGGGAAGAACAATATATTTTTAATCAGTGCAATCCTTTTTTCTCGGATATAGTATTATATCTGAGATTTATAGATGATGTACTTATTGTATGGCAAAATCCAAACAAAAAAATTGAGGATTTCATATCATATATTAATAATAATGCCCATAATCTCTTTTTCACTTTTTTTCATGATGTATCAAAAATTAATTTTTTGGATATACAATTCCATGGGAAGAGTGACAATGGAGAAATTAATTGCAGTCTTTATAGAAAACCCATATCAGGCAACTCATTATTACATGCGGGAAGTTGCCATCCAAAGCATGTTATAAATAACATCCCTACAGGTGAATATGTCCGTGCTAGGAGATGTTGCAACACCCAAAATGGTTTTGAGGCAGAATGCAGCACTATTGAAAAAAGGTTTTTGGCAAGAGGGTATAAAATGACAAATCTCCAGAAAGCCAAAACCAAGGCAATCAAAGTGAGTAGGTCACAATATTTGGACATGAATAAAACCAGAGATAATCCCCAGAAAGAATTGTCAGTTGTTTTTTCAACAGCATACAGTAAAAATTATTATGATGTAATTAAAATTATTAAAAAATATTTACCCATTTTATCTACAGATGACACATTACACAAAATCTTAAAAAATGGAGTTAAATTTGTTTCAAAAAGGAACATTACATTGGGATCCATGTTATCACCTAGTGATCATATGAATAGGTGCGGTTCCACTAAAAAAAACACTGGCAATTGGTTACCCAGCACAGGCTCTTTCAAATGTGGCCACAGATCGTGTGGACTATGCGGTTATATGTCAAATGTGAAAGAATTTTCTTCATTTACAGATAAAAAAACGTATAAAATAATGTCACTCATAAACTGCAGTTCAGACCATGTGGTTTATTTAATATCGTGTACTATTTGCCAGTTACAATATATAGGCAGCACTTGTCGTTCTCTCAGAAAGAGGATATCTGAACACATTTATGATGTTAATAATGCCACCACCAGAAAATTATCAGGAGCGTCTCAACATTTTCGCGACGCACATGCAGGTAATTTAACAGGCATGAAAGTTAATGCCATTGAAAAAATTCAACTACCTAGAAGGGGTGGAAATTTGAAAGATATCCTCTTTCAGAGAGAAATAAAATGGATGTTTTTAATGGGCACTAGATTTCCGAAAGGTTTAAATAAAAGAAATGAATTGATGTTTGCATATTAATCTGGCTAAAAAACTAAAAAAACTTTGTATATATATATAAGTGTTATAAGCATTATATGGAGTGATATAACTCAAGGGGTTAATGTTTTTGTAATTGTCTTGCTCTCTCCTTGCATTTGATCACATGTTTGGGTTCAGCCCTTTTTAAACAGTTCTGTGACTAGATGGTTTAGAGACTGAATAAGAACTGGATGTTCGAAACGCGTCCTCTCTGACATGGGCTTGACCACCATAGCATGGACTTTTTAATGATAAGAAAATAAAGGAAGTTTTATTTTAAAGAACAAAATGCCTGGAGTTTTGTGCTGGTGAAATCCTTCAACCAATTTCAAACCACAAGGAAGGGGTATACCGGGTGGTACAGGAGTATGAGCGGGTTTTTAGCAAGCACCCTCTAGATTTTGGGCAGATTAAAGGGGTTCAACACCACATCCCTACCGGTACACACTCCCCTATTAAAGAGAGATACAGGCCTATTCCCCCTGCGCACTACCAATGCGCCAAAGACATGTTGAGGAACATGAAGGAGGCAGGGGTTATTAGGGACAGCTGTAGTCCCTGGGCCGCTCCGTTGGTGCTGGTTAAGAAGAAGGATGGCACCATGCGGATGTGTGTGGATTACCGGAAGATTAACCAGATAACGCATAAGGATGCTTACCCTCTGCCCCGCATCAAAGAGTCCCTGGCCTCGCTGAGAACCGCTAACTACTTCTCCACCCTTGACCTCACCAGCGGGTACTGGCAGGTGGCCGTGGCACCGGAAGACCGAGAGAAGACTGCCTATGGGACCATTTTGCTGTACTTGGATGATGTGATTGTGTACTCACAGACGTATGAAGCCCACCTGGAGCACCTAGCCGAGGTGTTCGCGTCCCTTGCCAAGTATGGGATGAAGTTGAAGCCCTCAAAGTGTCATCTGCTGAAACCCAGAGTGCAGTACCTAGGACATGTGGTTGGTGCGGAAGGTGTCGCCCCCAACCCCGAGAAGATCACCGCCATCCAAGACTGGCCGAGACCGACCACAGTGAGGGAAGTGAGGCAGTTTCTGGGCCTGGTGGGATATTACCGTCGCTTCATTAAGGGGTACACAAAGATGGCTGCCCCCATGCAAGACCTCCTCGTAGGACAGACCAAGGGTGGTAGATCCCTAGTAGCCCCATTGGTGTGGGAAGAAAAGCATGAGGAATCCTTCCGCCAGCTGAGAACAGCCCTGACCGGAGAGGAAATCCTAGCGTACCCTGACTACAGCCGCCCATTCATCCTCTACACCGACGCCAGCAATGTGGGCTTGGGGGCTGTTCTATCCCAGGTCCAAGACAGAAGGGAAAAGGTAATAGCTTATGCTAGCCGAAAACTCCGACCGACTGAGAGGAACCCTGAGAACTACATCTCCTTCAAGCTTGAGCTCTTGGCACTGGTGTGGGCTATCACCGAGCGGTTCCGCCATTACCTGGCAGCAGCCAAGTTCACCGCGTACACAGACAATAACCTGCTGACCCATCTAGATACGGCCAAGCTGGGCGCGTTGGAGCAGCGGTGGGTGACCAGGTTAGCCAACTACGATTTCACCATCAAGTACCGGGCCGGCCGTACCAACGTCAATGCCAATGCACTCTCCCGGATGCCCCACCTGTCGGAAGAGGGGCCAGAGGATGATGACCTCGAAGAGATCGAGTTGCCTGCATTTCACCGGCCATTCACTGAGAAGGTGCACGTCTACCAACAACGGGTGAACCTGGATCCGCTGCCCCGACAGGACTGGCAGGAAGCTCAGGACCAGGCACCTGCTGTCCGCCTGGTCAAGACTCTAGTGGAACAGAGTTCTGCTGGGATAGACCCTGCTGCCCCTGCCAAAGCCCAACGTCTGTGGCAAGAACGGAACCGGCTATACCTACACCAGGGGAAGTTGTATCGCGAGCTGATTAATCCAAAGACTCACGAGAAGATCCGCCAGCTGGTGATTCCCCAGGCTAACGTACCCACCGTCCTGCAAGCATACCATGATGGTGCAGTGCACTTCGGGTGGAAGAAGCTAGAGATGTTGTTAAGAGAGCGGTTCTATTGGAGTGGAATGCGGGAATCTGTGGAGGCCTGGTGCCGAGAATGTGGCCCTTGCGCATTGAGAAGGAAGGACGAGGCCAGCCAGAAGGCACCCCTACACCCGATCATTACACACCAACCGCTGGAGCTGGTTGCCCTTGACCATGTAAAGCTCACCCCCAGCCGAAGTGGGTACACCTACGCTCTGACCATCGTAGACCACTACTCGAGGTTCCTGGTGGTTGTCCCAGTTAAGGACTTAACCGGCCGCACCGCTGCTAAGGCTTTCCAGGCTTATTTCTGTTGACCGCATTGGTACCCGGAGAGGGTGCTTACCGACCAGGGTCCGGCCTTTGAAGCAGAGGTATTCCAGGAATTCTGCCAGTTGTACGGCTGCAAGAAAATCCGGACCACGCCTTACCACGCCCAAACCAATGGCATTTGTGAAAAGATGAACCACTTGGTCCTGGGCCTCCTCAAGACGTTACCACTGGAAGAGCGGAACCTGTGGCTGGAGAAGCTACCTGACCTGGTCGATATGTACAACAACATCCCTTCCAGCTCTACGAAATGCACTCCAGCATACCTGATGAGAGCTCGTCCCGGCCGGCTACCAGTGGATCTGGAAATGGGCTTGGAAGCTTCAGAAGCACTCCTGTCGACAGCTGAATGGGACACTCGGCGGAGGACACAGTACCGACAGGTCCAGGAGTATGTTGAAAAGAACTTGTGCCGGAGTCGGGGACAACAGGAGCAGTGCTTCAACAAGAAGGCGCCTGCCGGTTCCTTCCAACCTGGGGATGTAGTGCTGAAGCGGGAGGGCCCACAAGCTGGATGATCAATGGGAAAAAACCCCGTATGTAGTCCAGCCCACAGGATGGGAGAATGGGAAGGCCTACCAGATCAGCCGTGACCAGGGGGGGACTTTGGCCACGGTTTCCCGAGACCACCTGAAGAAGTGCCCACCAGCATTGAGAGTAGCGGATGAGGCTCCAGTTCCCAGTCCAGTGGAGAAGGAAAAAGAGGTAATCCACACCATGATGGGTGATTTTCCAGCAGACTGGCCTACACAGAACGGTGCGGTGATCCTTCCAGTGATACTGTTCCCACAACCCGTGGATGAAGAAATGATGGAAACGGTTAACCGCGAGCCAGTGCCCAGGGATGTACCTGTACCCAGCTCCCCTATGCCTCCGCCTGCCCCACATGATAGCAGGGAGGAGGAACTGACTGTTCCCTCTGCCCCACTGCCTGTCACCACTGACACCGGACCCCGAAGGTCCACTCGCCCCAACCTAGGTAGACCCCCACTTAGGTACAGGGAAACTACTCTTTAAAAGGGGGGGGCTTTATGTGTTGAGTGTACCAGTTTGAAAGTTTTAAATGATAAGTAAAGATGATCAACCAAAGAAGTTTACCTGATTGAACCGTGATTACACCGGCCGTTGCCGGCAACTGTTGTCCCCGTAGGGACTGTGCAACCATTGCGTAAGGAACTGCTTACGGACAAGCCCGAGAACTTGCAGGGCAACCACAAACTTAGTGCAATGTAAATAAAAATGTTTGTTGGCTTGACACCGTTACCGCCTCCGGAGAGGCTGATTTGGGAGGATGGGCCTGGAGGAAAGGGATGGCCTAGGCCCGCCACTACCGTAACCAGTGGCGATCCTCCGGGGGTTCAGGGGTCCCCTTGGACGTGGGCCCCCTGAAAGAGACAGAACCCGCTCGGGCAACTTGGTGCTGGACTGGGGTCAAGGGGTGCTGCCCGCTTCTTAGGGGCAGCATCAGGGCCAGGTTGTTTGGGTGGGAGAAGAGCGGAAGCTGTACCGTTGTAAAATGTTTATGATGCTTTTACATGTTTTACCGTTTTATTCTTTTTCAGTTGTGAAAATAAAACCGGTGATGGACGGGCAGCCCGCGGACGGTCTGCATTTTACTATAGGGGAATGTGGCGCCCTGGACAAGCCAGGTCGTCACAGGTACTACACCAACACACTCTACACTCCGGCTAGGCACACCGAAGCTAAACACAAATCCTAGTTGCCTTCCTCCAGGGGCTGATGTCCACACCAGGGGGTGGGCCAGGCGGTTGATCCCACCCACCGAGGAGTTCACAGTCCTGGAGGCGGGAAAAGGAGTCAGATTAGAGATCAGTTTTGGAGTTAGAGAAGTGAAGAGGAGAGGAGACTGACCGTGTCCGGGTGTGTGGCCCGGGCACTCAGCAAGGTTGGCAGACGGTGGTGACCTTCTGCAGGAGAGGCTGATTGGAGTGAACCGTACGGACCGGGGATGGGCGGTGGCCCGCCGGTACCAGATCGGGGAGTGAAGAGAAGCCAGCACCATCCGGCAGGGCCTACGGACCCCGACCAGTCTAGGAGTCGCCGTAAAACCGGTCAAATCCGTTAGCGACAGGAACCTCCAGGGTTTCCCAGCAGTCAAGACCCGATTGAAGGCAACAGCTCACACCGTAGAGGGAAGCACAGTCACCGCCAAGGCTACAGTTCCCAGGGCCAGAGCCTGCGGGCAAAAGGGGCTCCCTCAGCATCCATCCAAGCTGGGGAGCGGGTTACCGGTGGGAAGCCCGCTAGATTTTGGGGGAATAAAAGGGGTCCAACACCACATCCCCACAGGTGCACACCCACCCATCAAAGAGAGCTATAAGCCAATACCACCTTCACATTGCCAGTGTACCAAGGACATGTTGAGCAACATGAAGGCGGCTGGGGTTATCCGTGACAGTTGTAGCCTTTGGGCAGCTCTGTTGATCCTGTTAAAAAAGAAGGACGGCACCACTCCCCGTATTGAGGAATCGCTAGCTGCATTGAGAACTGCAAATTATTTTTCTACCCTTGATCTCACTAGTCACTATTGGCAAGTGTCCGTTGCTGAGGCAGACCGGGAGAAGACCGCCTTCGCCACCCCTATGGGTCTCTGCGAGTTCAAAAGCATGCCCTTCGAGCTGTGCAATGCGCCAGGAACCTTCCAGAGGCTGATGGAATGCTGCTTGGGACAAGATTTTAGGGTGTATAAAAAGGGAGATTAGATCCCGTGATCCCAACGTATTGTTACACCTCTATAAATCACTTGTAAGGCTACATCTGGAATATGGGAACCAGTTTTGGGCTCCACATTTTAAAAAGGACATTCAGAAGTTAGAGTCAGTTCAAAGGTGGGCAACTAGACTACTACAAGGAATGGAAGGCCTCCCATATGATGACAAGTTGAAAAAGTTATTAAGTGATTATTGGCTGCAATGGGGCTTTCAGGCTGGTGCCAGCCTCTCTTCTTAGCACACAGGAACCACAATCCCTACACCATGCTTCAATGGATTCTCTCATCCCAGCCCAGTAAAACTACATATTTTACACAGTCATAAGCAGCCCATGGGCATTCACCTGCATTCAAACCAATAACAGCTCATAGACCAGACAATCCATCTACCACTGGACCAAAGACAGGAAGTTAAATCCACTGCCTGCGGTAACCAACTTAATCCTATAGGCTACTCACACAACAAACCCAACAGAAAGGAAAAAAACATGGCTTCGATTATCCATCCAATGAAAACGCATAACCATTGTGAGCCATTGGACAATGCAATTGGACACATGGTGACATGGTGCACGGCCCAATGAATCAAGTCTTTACTTCATATTCACGGTTTAAGCCCTTGGGTTCTAATGTGCCCAGAGTACATATCCAGAAAGATTCTCTTTCTTTGAGCTAAACACAAGTCAACAATACATTGTAAGCAGATTCTATTACCAGTCCCACACCATTTTGTGACGCATAATCACACAGTGATCCAATTAAGATTCCAAGTCATCGAACATGTCCAAGCCATACGCAGAGGAGGCAATAGAATTAGGAAGCTCAAAGAAAGGGAATCTTTCTGGATATATACTCTGAGCACATTGGAACCCAAAGGCTTAAACCATGAATATGAAGTACAGACTTGATTCATTGGGCCATGCATGGACATAATGGACATAATTCTTATAGGCAGGACAGGTAATAAGGAGCACAAGGGATATGCTAAAATGTGTTGTGTGACAAGACAGACACAGGAAAGGAGATGATAACAGGTGTAGGGACCAACAAGGTGAGACAAGGGGTATCAGGATAGGGTCAAGTAGTTATGAATGTAGTAATGGGGCAGGCATAGAGAATTGTATGCGAATGTGAATTACAATAAGTCACTAAGGAAAGGAATATGTGAGTGTGTGCCTAATGTAAACTAATATTGTACTGGCAAAATTATAGATGGAAAGGGAGAAGGGGAGAGGGGAGAGAGGAGGCTGTAATTGACTACAAGGGTATGAGTTATGAGTGATCATAGGGATAGTGCTACATAAGTGGAAATACCTATGGAGGACCGGATGTGTAAGCGCATACCTTATACAAACCTATAGAGTGCTGATGGGTGAGAGTGTGATGTTAGATATAAGACATCCTATAGTGAATAGTGAGCCGTAATCAAGTGCAACAGGGATATTTCACGTGACTATGGGAACCTGGAAGGTAAAGAAAGGGGAGAAAAAACTGTTAGACAAGGTAATCAGACAAACATGACAAATAAAAAACAAGGAAGAATGGAACTCCATACATAGTGGAACCATATATAGTGTGAACACGAAAAAGAACCGGGCGTTAGAAAAAATGTGCACGGCCCAATGAATCAAGTCGGTTCTTCATATTCATGGTTTAAGCCCTTGGGTTCCAACGTGCCCAGAGTATATATCCAGAAAGATTCCCTTTCTTTGAGCTTCCTAATTCTATCGCCTCCTCTGCGTATGGCTGGGACATGTTCGATGACTTGGAATCTTAATTGGGCCACTGTGCGATTATGCGTCACAAAATGGTGTGGGACTGGTAATAGAATCTGCTTACAACGTATTGTTGACTTGTGCTTAGCACAAAGAAAGGGAATCTTTCTGGATATGTACTCTGGACACATTAGAACCCAAGGGCTTAAACCGTGAATATGAAGTACAGACTTGATTCATTGGGCCGTGCACCATGTCACCATGTGTGCAATTGCATTGTCCAATGGCTCACAATGGTTATGCGTTTTCATTGGATGGATAATCGAAGCCATGTTTTTTTCCTTTCTCTTGGGTTTGTTGTGTGAGTAGACTATAGGATTAAGTTAGTTACCGCAGGCAGTGGATTTAGCTTCCTGTCTTTGGTCCAGTGGTAGATTGATTGTTTGGTCTATGAGCTGTTATGGGTTTTAATCCAGGTGAATGCCCATGGGCTGCTTATAACTGTGTGAAATATGTAGTTTTACTGGGCTGGGATGAGAGAATCCATCGAAGCATGGTGTAGGGATTGTGGTTCCTGTGTGCTAAGAAGAAAGGCTGGCACCAGCCAGAAAGCCCCATTACAGCCAATAATCAACCGCTAGCCGCTGGAACTCGTTGCTCTAGATCATGTCAAACTCACACCAAGCAGGAATAGATACATTAGCCCACCATCCCACCCAAAGAGCAACTTCTGCTGCGCAGCTGGCTTTCTAGGCAGCAGCGCTATTGTGATGTCAGCGGGGGACATTGTGACAAGCCAGTGTTCCGTCACTTCATGTTGTGCACTGTTCAAACGGAAAATACATCAACAGGCAGACTACAGAAAAGCTTACTAACAAAGGTTAGAGAGGGGCTTTCTCAGAGGGCTTTTTACAGTTTGTCTATTCCCAATTAGCCGTTTAAGTATGCTTAATGAAAGTACTAATTCTTTCATAGGCCGCCCATTCTTAGTATTTGACGTTCCTTATATTGCGGTATCAGGCTTCGCAGCAGGTTGCAAAACATTCATCACCCATGACTGTCCCCAATTGGGCTCAGAAGCTAAATGTCTATCATGACCTCTCTTTTTGAAAGTCCAAGAGCAAGCAAACTCTTCCTCCAGGAGAGGGAGCCAACAGATCACTAAAGACATCATCATTGCTCAAAGAAAACACCGAAAAACAATGGAAGCTTTAATTGGAGTGGAATCTGATAGACAGCACCTGATGCCAAGTCTGCATCTTCTAACACCTGCAGTCACTGCAGCAGCTGAATCCAATGTGTCCAAAAGGGATCTATTCTATTCAATTGCAAATGATCTAGATAAGACTGAGAATAAGATACTGCACGGGACATAGCAGAGTTGGTCAAGTTGAGTGGAGATGAGTTTGCTATTTGGCACAGCTTTTGCATCAATAAAGCAAGTAAAAGGTGTGAAAGATAAAAAAAAGGGTGAAAGTGTGAAAAGTGAATTGGCCAAATTGAGGTGCATATAAAGTTTTTGCTTTCTTTCAATTCACTAATGGGGCTCATTTGAATCAGGTGAATTGAGTTCTGCTTTTGGAAACTGGGTTAAGAAGGGGTGCACCGGTCCTGGAGGTACTGCAATACCAGGTCAATGCGTGGAGTGGACAGAGCAAGATTTTTTCCATCTCCTTGTTCTAAAAATCCATTTAATATATGGTCCCCAGAGAGGGGACGTATCAGATATTAAACTGATAAGAACAGATTTAATTTTTTTTTTTTTCTGTTTATCAGTAGGACTTCAAAATAACAAAGGTGATCGCCTCCCGTTGCCTGGGAACCGTCCAGGCACAAGAGGGCTATGTGTCACCAGAAGGCGCACACACTTCCTCAAGGCCGGCAGACATGCAATCCCAGGCACCTTCCAGTACCGACCAAGGTAGCGTCCTCCGAAACTACACTTGATCTTAGCCAAAAGGCCGAGAAGCTATAACCCGAATTGGTTACGGCCTTGAGTGGCACCCTGGCCTATACCGGACACATCTTAGGGAGAGGGAGACAAACCCACGCCTACAGAAGACATTTTGTCACCCAAGCCAACCCTTGAAAAGGCTGTTTTGCAGAGCAAAAACAAGAAGAATGATGCTTTTTGCAGCCGCCGCCCACTGCAATTAATCTGAATAACTCCTCCTCCTCCAAGCACCTCCCCTCCCCCTTGCAGTCTTTCCAATTCATGATACAAAAAGACGGACGGACAGGACAGGACAGGACAGGCTGCCTGACTTTCCGTCACTGCCACCCTTTGCCATCCTTGCCCGTAGAAAGCCCTTTCATCATCCCCAAACCCTAATCTTTTCCCTTCCCTTCCCAGCTGCGTCTCACTCCCTTTCATTAGGAAGTGAGCGCAGCCTTTTCTCCGTTCTGCACATGCGCGACGTTAAACACAAATGCGCAGGCGTGCGTTCCATTAGTCTCACTGCATTCCACTCCCATACAGGAAGTGGGCGCAGCTATTACTACGGTCGCACATAAAAGAACCCACGGCCACCACTGCACACAGCTGACTCCACCACAGGACACCCACTTCTACACCAACGCAGGTAAGACAGGATCGGCACCTCTATGCTCCCGTTACAATCAGGCTCAGTCACCATGTGATAACGCTCTCAACTCTTTAGTTGCAGGCTCCCCTTGCTTCACCTCCACTGGCTGTGCTGCCATTTCCTCTCCCACCTGGAAGGTATACTTTATTCCACTATTTTCCTGTTTCTCTCTTCCCCCTTTTCCCATAACCTACTTTTATCTGCATTTGTGGGGTATCTATATGCTATTTACATCATAGTTTTATTCATTAATATGGAAGGGAAGAGTGCCCATGAGAGTGTTGAACTGCGGAGAGCAAGAGATTAAGCTGCTCCGATTTGCCACCATTGATAAGCTGTTCTCAGTAGATACACATGCTATCCAAACAGCAGCATCCACCATTGCTTCAGCCCACCCATTCAGTGACAGCTCACCAAGTCAGCCAGAGGAGTGGTGTAAGGAATTACACGTAGGCACTGACTCCACACCTTCACATCACAAGAAGGGGGTCTACAGGCTAGTGCAAGAATACGAGCAAGTCTTCAGCAAACATCCGCTAGACTTTTGAAGAATAAAAGGGGTCAAACACTACATCCCCACAAGTGCACACCCACCCATCAAAGAGAGATATAAGCCAAAACTACCTGCACATTACCAGTGTACCAAGGACATGTTGAGCAACATGAAGGAGGCTGGGGTTATCCGTGACAGTTGTAGCCTCTGGGCAGCTCCGTTGGTCCTGTTAAAGAAGAAGGACAGCACCACTCCCCTGTATTGAGGAATAGCTAGCTGCATTGAGAACTGCAAATTATTTTTCTACCCTTGATCTCACTAGTCGCTATTGGCAAGTGTCCGTTGCTGAGGCAGACCGGGAGAAGACCGCCTTTGCCACCCCGATGGGTCTCTGCGAGTTCAAAAGCATGCCCTTCGAGCTGTGCAATTTGCCAGGAACCTTCCAGAGGCTGATGGAATGCTGCTTGGGACACCGAAACTTTGAAACGGTACTGCTATACCTTTATGATGTTATTGTTTATTCTAAAGCAAACAAGATTTTAGGGTGTATAAAAAGGGAGATTAGATCCGGTGATCCCAACGTATTGTTAACCCTCTATAAATCACTTGTAAGGCCACATCTGGAATATGGGGTAAAGTCCTGAGCAGGTTGATAACCATTGGTTTGAGCATGGTAGGGTGTAGTGCGCATCTTCCTGCATCGGTAAAAGCTGCAGAAGTCCTTGAAGATTTCCGCTTCAAAGGCAGTGCCTTGATCTGTGAGGACTCTCTCTGAGTAGCCATGAGGTCTGCATAAGTTTGCTTGGAAGACCTTCGCTGCAGTATGGGCCATTAGATCTTTGACTTGTACCACAACCATAAATCTCGAGTAGTTGTCTACCATCGTAAGTGCATACGTGAGCTCGCCTCGATATTCTGCAACAAAACTCCCTTTTTCGATTTCAGTTTCAGCAAACACTCCTCTTCCTGTAGAAAATATTTATCATTACCTAAGACAGTCATTCTAATGCATGACAATATTAAGGCAATTTAGTTAAAACTTGTTTTAACTCACCTTTAAGGGGATTGATGTATTTCATGGTCAATCCAGGTTTGTCAGTGATGGCACTGACATAATGTATGGCGTCTTTTTCGGGCGTTATCCTTTGCCTTTTCATTGTGAAAATCCAGTTGCCTATATCAAAGCAAATTCTACTACTTGTAAAGTATGCAGAAAATGAAATGTAGAACATATAACATCAACTGCTTAGGAACGCATCATAGGTTAGTACTTAAAAGGATATTGTCATGTTCTAGTCATAATGCAAGCTGGACATTTTTCATGTTACCCTGTAATCGCCGGCCTGTTCTAATGCTCACAAGCCAAGATATAGGCTCAGCTGCTAAGGCTTCCCTCTGCCTTCTGAATGAAACTTGAATATGTCTGGCTCACTGTGTATATAGCAGGTGCTCAGAAAAAATAAGAGTCAATTCAATAGAAATAGCTCTGGCACACTATAGTGATCAATAACGTAAGAAAAGAACTCTTGGAATGCTGAAAATTCTTTATTTGTGCAAAAGGATAATTCATCCAACGTTTCGACCTTGTTTTTAGGTCTTTATCAAGGATAAAGTTATCTAAGATCATAAAGGGTTACAAAACCATATAAACACGTAATTAGTACATAGTACAACATAACAGTACAATATATTGCTACTTGAGAGTACAATGGGTCAAATGACCATGATGCACATACAAAAAATTTTTCCAAAGCCATAGTGAAAACATTTGTACTGAGGAAAGAAAATTTCCACATGACCTATCTGGAGAAACATTCTGGATCAAACAACCAAAAATAGTCAAGCAGGTAAATACACACCTATATGGATAACAGGATGATATGTGTTCAATTGTATAGCGTCATTGCCATTAAGGTACAAATGGAAAACTTGCAATCCTATATAGTGAAGGAAATGAACACATATCATATCAAAGAACACAGGAACACAGGAACATGGGTGTGAGAAAAACCTCAATGTTTATACTTTGTTCTTTATAATGGTGTGAACATGTATATGTCTCAGTACCTTATGCACTTGAGAATTCTAGTGAGTAGATGATGAAAGCCTATTTCAGAACTGGAATCGGTAAATAATTGTAGGTGGAATCTAAATGAAAAGATGGTACAAGTGTTATCATGACACGTGGGCTATAACACAATGGACCGTGTGACAAAGAAGAAAGGAGAGAAAGAAGAGGAAGAAAATGCAACTACCTGTAACATTACGTGATAGTCACTGGTAAGTATCACTTGACAATTCAAGTGAAAAAGGATTCCTTTATTAAAGGGTTCTCAGTCGCCTCAGGATCATGAAATACTAGGGTAAATGATATGAGAATGGGTAAGAAGCACCACTAAAGGAAATATGAGATGCAGGACATATATCTATAAACCCCTGAACTACATGATAGAAATAAAAAGAAGAAAAAAGAAAAAAAAGAAGAAAGAAGAAGAACACATAGAATGCGGAAAGAGAATGGGTACAACTACCTGAGTTACTGCAGGGAGGCCCCTGGTTGGTATTGTGAGGGTTAGTGGAATTCCTTCACTGAAGGGTTCTCAGTTGCCTCAGGTTCGTGAAAAATGCTATAGACAAATAATGCCCGGAGAAAAGGGGTTCATATACAGCGAATAATGGTAATACAAGGTACATGTGTCACATGTAATAGTATATATATATATATTGTACTAAGCTCTACACCAGAAATAGAAAGTAGTCCCTCTGCCTTCTGTCTAGGTGCCCTGAGTTATGTCCTGTAAACTGTCACAGCGACCCAGACACACATGTGTAGTAGGGGAATATCCCTGCTGAGATGCCAGTGCTAGAGCACTCGTTTGCTGTGGATTTGAACGCTATGTGAGCAGTTCTTACCTTCAATGAGCAGAAGTCTCTTTTTTCAGATTTCAATATCTCTGTGGGTATCTGGCAGAAATATGGAATACTCTTTACTGCTAAGACCCTGTACACCACTCCCACTAAAGGGGGCTTTACACGCTGCGACATCGCTAATGCGGAGTCGTTGGGGTCACGGAATTTGTGACGCACATCCGGCCGCATTAGCGATGTTGCTGCGTGTGACACCGTTGCAAAAACGTGCAAAATCGCTCATCGGTGACATGGGTCTCCATTCTCGATTATCGTTACTGCAGCAGTAACGATGTAGTTCGTCGCTCCTGCGGCAGCACACATTGCTCCGTGTGACACCGCAGAAACGAGGAACCTCTCCTTACCTGCCTCCCAGCCGCTATGAGGAAGGAAGGAGATGGGCGGGATGTTCCGGCCACTCATCTCCGCCCCTCCACTGCTATTGGGCGGTCGCTCAGTGACGTTGCTGTGACGCCGCACGGACCGCCCCCTTAGAAAGGAGGCGGTTCGCCGGTCACAGTGACGTCGCCGGGCAGGTAAGTATGTGTGACTGGTTCTGTTCGGTGTTGTGCAGCATGGGCAGCGATTTGCCCGTGTCGCGCAACAGATGGGGGCGGGTACCCACACTAGCCATATCAGGACCGATATCGCAGTGTGTAAAGTAGCCTTTAGTCACATGACCAAGACTGTATCTGTGTCCCTACAACACACTTGAGACAAATGTGTGTGTGAGCCTGCATTGTGGGGTATATATAATATATTATAGAGCTGGGAAGGATCATTCTAAGCAGTGAGTTGTTCCAGTATTTGTAGGAAAATACCCAGTAGAAGCATCAAACACAGCACCAATACCTCCCATCAGTATCCCACCACAGTGCCATGTAACCCATGCCCTACACTCCCATCTACACCAATACTATACAGGCACAAACTAGTATATCTGACTAAAAACCCCCAAAATATGAAGAACGGCCTATAGTTGAGTGTGGATATAAAATCTATGTGAGCAGAGCTAGAATAGAAATCACTGATCGCATTGAAGTCATTCTGACCATAAATCACCATGATATCAAGGTGAGGAGTTGTGTGTTACTGCTGGGAGGAAAGGGTTAACAGTGGAATATTAAGGTGCATTTCTGTGTGCAGTGTTACTAGTCAATGTAACAATTTAGTATGAGCTGCTCTTGGTGCCGGGGGAGGGAGATGCTCTCCTGAGCAAGATAGATGGGGAATGAACATGATATCTATATAGTGTAAGGCAGGGGGTCTCAAACTCGGCTGGGTGTATGGGCCGCACAGAGGAAAAAAATAATGTGGGGGGCTGCATTCTTTGCAGGACAAAGTGACATTTTTATTGGTACCATATATATATTTTTTTTCACACACCTTTGGATGACTGATTTTCAACATTTTTCACTTGTTTATTATAACAAATGTGCACATTCTTTGGTTAAATCTAAAAAAAAAAAATTGATGTTAAAAAAAAGTTATGCCTTATTTTGTTTTTTTTACATTTTATCCCTTTCTTTTAACTAATAGTGTTACAATTATGACGCTAGCGTTTTGTGAAGGGAATGCTTTGCCTACTTCCGTGACTATGGCCTTCCAGAACTGCTGCATTTTGGCTGACCTCTCCGCCTCGGGAATAAGAGACATAAAGTTCTCCTTGTAGCGTGGGTCTAACAGTGTTACCAACCAGTAATGATTGTCGGCCAAGATGTTCTTAACGCGAGGGTCACGAGACAGGCAGCTTACCATAAAGTCATCCATGTGCGCCAGACTCTTAACAGCCATCACTTCAATATCCAGACCAACACGATGACTGAACATGCTGTCCTCCTCCTTCTCCTCCTCCTCCTCCTCATCTACCCTGTCCTCTGGCCAGCCACGCTGAACTGAGCATATGACTGGTATGCATGTCATATCCTCAATTTGGTCGGAGAGTTGCTCCATGTCTTCATCTTCCTCCTCGTCATAGTCCTCCACTGCACGTTGTGATGAGACGAGGCTGGGCTGTGTGTTATCACCCACACCCACTACTGTTTCTTGCTCCAACTCATCGTGTTCCGCCTGCAATGCATCATGTTTGGTTTTGAGCAGAGACCGTTTTAGAAGGCAGAGAAGCGGTATGGTGACGCTAATAATGGCGTCATCGCCGCTCACCATCTTGGTGGAGTCCTCAAAGTTTTGGAGGATGTTACATAGGTCGGACATCCATCTCCACTCCTCAGGTGTTATGTGTGGAGTTTGACCCATTTCCCGATGGCTTAGGTGATGCAGGTACTCAACAACTGCCCTCTTCTGCTCACATATCCTGATCAACATGTGCAGAGTTGAATTCCAATGCGTGGGGACATCACACACCAGTCTGTGAGCCGGAAGATGCAAATGACGCTGAAAGCCGGCAATGCCGGCTGAAGCAGTAGGTGACTTTCGAAAATGTGCAGACAGGCGGTGAACTTTTACCAGCAGATCAGACAGCTCTGGGTATGAGTTTAGAAACCGCTGAACCACGAGGTTGAGCACATGGGCCACGCATGGAACATGTGTCAGCTGGCCTCGCCTCAAAGCCGCCACCAGGTTCCGGCCATTGTCACACACAACCTTTCCTGGCTTTAGGTTCAGAGGTGTGAGCCAGTGATCTGCATGCTGTTTTAGAGCTGTCCACACCTCTTCTGCATTGTGGGGTTTGTCACCTATGCAGATTAGCTGCAGCACAGCCTGTTGCCGCTTCGCCGAGGCAGTGCTGCAGTGCTTCCAGCTTGGGACTGGTGTGGAGGGTAAAGTGGATGAGGATGCGCAGGAGGAGGAGGAGGCTGAAGAGCATGACATTCCGGAGCTGTAGAGTGTGGGTGAAACCCTGGCTGAGGTAGGGCCTGCAAACCTTGGTGTGGGAAGGACTTGTTCCGTTCCTCGCTCAAACTGGGTCCCAGCTGGGCTGGGCTGGGTCCCTACCCGGCTGGGTAGGGCGTTGTGGGGGGTTTGTCTATCTCCGTTTGAGGTGAGTTTGTTTAAGTTAGCCTTTTCTTTGGCGTTTTTTGGAGCCCTGCGGGTTGGGGAGTTGGTATCGCCCAGTAAGGCGTTCCCCGGGGGCTTGGATTGGGGTGACATTATGTCAGTGGAAAACGGAGTTGAATTTTGGATTAGGAAATCGAAAACTGATCAGAGAGGTGTGGGTAGACTAGTCCGTTTGGGGATGGTTGTGGCATCTGATATGTGCCCGTTCAAGTGTCTCGGGAATTTTCAACAGATCCGTCCGAAGGTGGATGGCCCCTTATTACATATATCTTTTTATCGAGATACCAATTTGTGAGTGTTTTTAGGGCATGTTTGAAGTCGTTGGGGTTAGATCCGAAGTCTTTCGGATTGGGGCAGCGACGAAGGCCTCTATATGCGGCCTACCGGAGGAGACAGTTAAGCAGATTGGTAGGTGGAAGTCGCAGCGCTTTAAGTCGTATGTACGTCCCCAGGTGGTTGTTGGCAATTGAGGGGAAAAGGGGGGGGGTATTAGGGTATTAGGGTAGCAATGGGGGAGGTGAGAGTGTGTGTTTTTTGTCAATTTGGTTTGGTGAGGCAATAAAATGGTGTCGTCTGTACATTTTGTATTGCAGAAGCACCCCCCCTTCCTTCCCTGGTCTGGATCCTTGGCCACTCTTATGTGTATTGGGGAGCCCGACGAGCGGACGCGAGATGGAACTGGAGACAGCTAGGTTTTGAGAAAGACCTGGCTCTCGTGCGATGGCTCGGTGTTCGGGGGTTAGGGTGCAGGAGGTGCATAGATACGCCCGGTTGGACAGACCTCCTGACATCTTAGTGTTGCATGCCGGGGGGAATGATTTGGGTGGGCGTCCTTTTCGAATCTTGATAAAGGACATCAAACATGATTTGTTACGGTTATGGGTGTCGTTTCCAGGTCTAACGATAGTCTGGTCGGAGATAGTAGCGAGAAAGAGTTGGCAGAAAGCGCGGTCAGTTGACAGGTTGAACAAGGCGCGGGCGAAGGTTAATAGGGCGATCTCGAAGTTTGTTAGTCGGAACGGGGGTATAGCAATACGGCATGTTGAGTTGGAAAGGACGGAAGAGGAATTTTGGTTGGCTAACGGGGTACACCTTAATGCGGTGGGAACTGACTTATGGGCTCTTGGCTTGCAGGGAAGTATTAAGAGGGCCCTTTGGTTGCGGGGGGTCTCAGGCACTTGAAGGGTTTCAAGGTGCCTTCGTTGTGGTGTTGTTTATTGGTGGGTCCTTGAAGTTGGTTTAAAATTGGTTCGGGGATTCATCCGGGTATGGATCCCCTCATTGGCAGAATTGATGGTCCCCTGGTGATTTTGGGGGGGAACCCCGACGGGGTATGTCGGGGCCCCTGGGGGTGTGGTTGGGGTTGACGGAGGATTAACCCTTATAATTTGGTGCTCCTGAGCCAGTGTGGGTAACGGCTGGGAGCAAGTTGAGGTTTTTTATTGCTCGGTTATGGGAATCACCAGGGTTTTGGTAGCTTCAAGGACCTTACCACATTGCAAATTTAATTGGTTATGTATTCTTGTTAATAAAATGGCTGCTATGGCCAAAATTATCCAAAGATAAATTTGTGTCTGTGTAATTACTTTTAAATAAGAAATGGGAATGGAGGTGTGGGGTATGAAAGGAAGACCGGAGTCAACAATTCCAGGGTCAAGCATGTTTATTTGCGTAAGCTTCGTTCCAGAGTAGAAAGGGTAAGAGTGCCTTTCAGAATTCGAAGTGGTCAGACTGTACGGACCACCAATAACTGCAGGAGAGCTTGAACATCTTCCCATGGATTTGCGACATCCTCCCTCATCAGTTACGTAGGTAAGCAGGTTCTCAGCATTGCAGCCCATTTGTTGTCTTAAGTTAGTTAAGCGGGGTTAACTAACCTGTCAGTTCAGCCTCAGGTCTAAAGCAGAGGCCTGGACTCCACTCCTTACTCCTCACTCCACAACTCTCCTTAAAAACAACTGACTCCTTTTTCCTGCCCCGGGGTCTCCAGACCCCTAGGTGGGCGTTTCCTTCCGTCTGGTCCTGCCCACTGGTGTGCCTGTCTTTCCCTAGGGGAGGTGACTAGGGTTTTCTGGTTGGCTTTGTGTGACTTAGGTGAGGGAAGTTGTTATGCGGGGGCCTATGTGTGACTATCTGCAGTGTCAGGGCGTCACATATGTATGTGTGTATGTCTGCTAAAGGAATCCGCACCGTCATATTTACAAACACAAAATTTTGCAGACACCTCATGTGACTCAGGGAACGTTGTAGACTATGTTTTAACAGGAATATTTAACCTTTACAGTTACTCTCCAAAAAACCTGCCTCCATTAAACTGAATGGAGGTGGGAGCTGCAAGTTATTAATAGCAGCTGTGATTGGTTGCTATAGGAACAAAGGACATTCATAGTATAAGAAGCTTATGTGTGAGATAATATGATGTCAGTGGGGAGACAGATAGAGAGAGACAGACACAGACTGAGAGACAAACAGACAGAGACAGATAGGCATAGACAGACAGGGAAAGAGACAGAGACAAACAGACAGAGGCAGACAGGGAAAGAGACAGACAGAGATAGACAGGGAAAAAAGGCAGACAGACAGAGACAGAGAAAGAGACAGAGGCAGATAGGGAAACAGACAAAGACAAACATACAGAGACAGGCAGGAGAAAAGGCAGACCGACAGGGAAACAGACAGACAGGGGAAGAGACAGACAGAGAGAGACAGACAGATAGAGACAGACAAAGAAATACAGAGATAGACAGGGAAAGAGACAAACGGGGAATGAGTCAGACAGAGAGAGACAAAGAGAGACAGGCAGAGAGAGACAGGGAAAGAGACAGACAAGGGAAGAGACAGACAAAGAAATACAGAGACAGACAGGGGAAGAGACAGACAGGGGAAGAGACAGACAGGGGAAGAGACAGACAGACAGGGAAAGAGACAGACCTGGAAAAGAGACAGACCTGGAAAAGAGACAGACAGACATAGAAACAGACAGCCACAAAGAGAGAAAGACAGACAGACACAGAGAGACAGACAGAGATAGAGAGACAGACAGACATGGATAGAGATAGAGACACACAGAGACAGACAGATGACAGAGACTGGGAGAGAGACAGACAGAAGCATAAATCCCTAACTAAAACTTAACATTTAATGATAGTTTTAAAAGGTAAAAAAACACAAATCATGTAAATAGAATGACTCTCTTCTGTGCATAGAGTCAAAATTTTGTGTTTGTAAATATGACGGTGCGGATTCCTTTAGCAGACATACACACATACATATGTGACGCCCTGACACTGCAGGTAGTCACACATAGGCCCCCGCATAACAACTTCCCTCACCTAAGTCACACAAAGCCAACCAGAAAACCCTAGTCACCTCCCCCAGGGAAAGACAGGCACACCAGTGGGCAGGACCAGACGGAAGGAAACGCCCACCTAAGGGTCTGGAGACCCCGGGGCAGGAAAAAGGAGTCAGTTGTTTTTAAGGAGAGTTGTGGAGTGAGGAGTAAGGAGTGGAGTCCAGGCCTCTGCTTTAGACCTGAGGCTGAACTGACAGGTTAGTTAACCCCGCTTAACTAACTTAAGACAACAAATGGGCTGCAATGCTGAGAACCTGCTTACCTACGTAACTGATGAGGGAGGATGTCGCAAATCCATGGGAAGATGTTCAAGCTCTCCTGCAGTTCTTGGTGGTCCGTACAGTCCGACCACTTCGAATTCTGAAAGGCACTCTTACCCTTTCTACCCTGGAACGAAGCTTACGCAAATAAACATGCTTGACCCTGGAATTGTTGACTCCGGTCTTCCTTTCATACCCCACACCTCCATTCCCATTTCTTATTTAAAAGTAATTACACAGACACAAATTTATCTTTGGATAATTTTGGCCATAGCAGCCATTTTATTAACAAGAATACATAACCAATAAAATTTGCAATGTGGTAAGGTCCTTGAAGCTACCAAAACCCTGGTGATTCCCATAACCGAGCAATAAAAAACCTCAACTTGCTCCCAGCCGTTACCCACACTGACTCAGGAGCACCAAATGGTAAGGGTTAATCCTCCGTCAACCCCAACCACACCCCCAGGGGCCCCGACATACCCCGTCGGGGTTCCCCCCCAAAATCACTAGGGGACCATCAATTCTGCCAATGAGGGGATCCATACCCGGATGAATCCCCGAACCAATTTTAAACCAACTTCAAGGACCCACCAATAAACAACACCACAACGAAGGCACCTTGAAACCCTTCAAGTGCCTGAGACCCCCCGCAAGCAAAGGGCCCTCTCAAAACCTCCCTGCAAGCCAAGAGCCCATAAGTCAGTTCCCACCGCATTAAGGTGTACCCCGTCAGCCAACCAAAATTCCTCTTCCGTCCTTTCCAACTCAACATGCCGTATTGCTATACCCCCGTTCCGACTAACAAACTTCGAGATCGCCCTATTAACCTTCGCCCGCGCCTTGTTCAACCTGTCAACTGACCGCGCTTTCTGCCAACTCTTTCTCGCTACTATCTCCGACCAGACTATCGTTAGACCTGGAAACGACACCCATAACCGTAACAAATCATGTTTGATGTCCGTTATCAAGATTCGAAAAGGACGCCCACCCAAATCATTCCCCCCGGCATGCAACACTAAGATGTCAGGAGGTCTGTCCAACCGGGCGTATCTATGCACCTCCTGCAACACCCTGTTCCACCCTAACCCCCGAACACCGAGCCATCGCACGAGAGCCAGGTCCTTCTCAAAACCTAGCTGTCTCCCGTTCCATCTCGCGTCCGCTCGTCGGGCTCCCCAATACACATAAGAGTGGCCAAGGATCCAGACCAGGGAAGGAAGGGGGGGTGCTTCTGCAATACAAAATGTACAGACGACACCATTTTATTGACTCACCAAACCAAATTGACAAAAAACACACACTCTCACCCCCCCCATTGCTACCCTAATACCCCCCCCTTTTCCCCTCAATTGCCAACAACCACCTGGGGACGTACATACGACTTAAAGCGCTGCGACTTCCACCTACCAATCTGCTTAACTGTCTCCTCCGGTAGGCCGCATATAGAGGCCTCCTTCGCTGCCCCAATCCGAAAGACTTCGGATCTAACCCCAACGACTTCAAACATGCCCTAAAAACACTCACAAATTGGTATCTCGATAAAAAGGACCCATCCTCGTGACATAATAAGGGGCCATCCACCTTCGGACGGATCTGTTGAAAATTCCCGAGACACTTGAACGGGCACATATCAGATGCCACAACCATCCCCAAACGGACTAGTTTACCCACACCTCTCTGATCAGTTTTCGATTTCCTAATCCAAAATTCAACTCCGTTTTCCACTGACATAATGTCACCCCAATCCAAGCCCCCGGGGAACGCCTTACTGGGCGATACCAACTCCCCAACCCGCAGGGCTCCAAAAATCGCCAAAGAAAAGGCTAACTTAAACAAACTCACCTCAAACGGAGATAGACAAACCCCCCACAACGCCCTACCCAACCGGGTAGGGACCCAGCCCAGCCCAGCTGGGACCCAGTTTGAGCGAGGAACGGAACAAGTCCTTCCCACACCAAGGTTTGCAGGCCCTACCTCAGTCAGGGTTTCACCCACACTCTACAGCTCCGGAATGTCATGCTTTTCAGCCTCCTCTTCCTCCTGCGCATCCACATCCACTTTACCCTCCACACCAGTCCCAAGCTGGAAGCACTGCAGCACTGCCTCGGCGAAGCGGCAACAGGCTGTGCTGCAGCTAATCTGCATAGGTGACAAACCCCAC
Source organism: Anomaloglossus baeobatrachus (assembly GCF_048569485.1). Lineage (NCBI taxonomy): Eukaryota > Metazoa > Chordata > Amphibia > Anura > Aromobatidae > Anomaloglossus > Anomaloglossus baeobatrachus. The sequence continues at coordinate 481,143 of NW_027445030.1, read as the reverse complement.
AATGCAGAAGAGGTGTGGACAGCTCTAAAACAGCATGCAGATCACTGGCTCACACCTCTGAACCTAAAGCCAGGAAAGGTTGTGTGTGACAATGGCCGGAACCTGGTGGCGGCGCCAGCTGACACATGTTCCATGCATGGCCCATGTGCTCAACCTCGTGGTTCAGCGGTTTCTAAAGTCATACCCAGAGCTGTCTGATCTGCTGGTAAAAGTTCGCCGCCTGTTTGCACATTTTCGAAAGTCACCTACTGCTTCAGCCGGCCTTGCCGGCTTTCAGCGTCGTTTGCATCTTCCGGCTCACAGACTGGTGTGTGATGTCCCCACGCGTTGGAATTCAACTCTGCACATGTTGATCAGGATATGTGAGCAGAAGAGGGCAGTTGTTGAGTACCTGCATCACCTAAGTCGTCGGGAAATGGGTCAAACTCCACACATAACACCTGAGGAGTGGAGATGGATGTCCGACCTATGTACCATCCTCCAAAACTTTGAGGACTCCACCAAGATGGTGAGCGGCGATGACGCCATTATTAGCGTCACCATACTAAAATGGTGTCGTCTGTACATTTTGTATTGCAGAAGCACCCCCCCTTCCTTCCCTGGTCTGGATCCTTGGCCACTCTTATGTGTATTGGGGAGCCCGGCGAGCGGACGCGAGATGGAACGGGAGACAGCTAGGTTTTGAGAAGGACCTGGCTCTTGTGCGATGGCTCGGTGTTCGGGGGTTAGGGTGGAACAGGGTGTTGCAGGAGGTGCATAGATACGCCCGGTTGGACAGACCTCCTGTCATCTTAGTGTTGCATGCCGGGGGGAATGATTTAGGTGGGCGTCCTTTTCGAATCTTGATAAAGGACATCAAACATGATTTGTTACGGTTATGGGTGTCGTTTCCAGGTCTAACGATAGTCTGGTCGGAGATAGTAGCGAGAAAGAGTTGGCAGAAAGCGCGGTCAGTTGACAGGTTGAACAAGGCGCGGGCGAAGGTTAATAGGGCGATCTCGAAGTTTGTTAGTCGGAACGGGGGTATAGCAATACGGCATGTTGAGTTGGAAAGGACGGAAGAGGAATTTTGGTTGGCTGACGGGGTACACCTTAATGCGGTGGGAACTGACTTATGGGCTCTTGGCTTGCAGGGAGGTATGGAGAGGGCCCTTTGGTTGCGGGGGGTCTCAGGCACTTGAAGGGTTTCAAGGTGCCTTCGTTGTGGTGTTGTTTATTGGTGGGTCCTTGAAGTTGGTTTAAAATTGGTTCGGGGATTCATCCGGGTATGGATCCCCTCATTGGCAGAATTGATGGTCCCCTGGTGATTTTGGGGGGGAACCCCGACGGGGTATGTCGGGGCCCCTGGGGGTGTGGTTGTGGTTGACGGAGGATTAACCCTTACCATTTGGTGCTCCTGAGCCAGTGTGGGTAACGGCTGGGAGCAAGTTGAGGTTTTTTATTGCTCAGTTATGGGAATCACCAGGGTTTTGGTAGCTTCAAGGACCTTATTACATTGCAAATTTTATTGGTTATGTATTCTTGTTAATAAAATGGCTGCTATGGCCAAAATTATCCAAAGATAAATTTGTGTCTGTGTAATTACTTTTAAATAAGAAATGGGAATGGAGGTGTGGGGTATGAAAGGAAGACCGGAGTCAACAATTCCAGGGTCAAGCATGTTTATTTGCGTAAGCTTCGTTCCAGGGTAGAAAGGGTAAGAGTGCCTTTCAGAATTCGAAGTGGTCGGACTGTACGGACCACCAAGAACTGCAGGAGAGCTTGAACATCTTCCCATGGATTTGCGACATCCTCCCTCATCAGTTACGTAGGTAAGCAGGTTCTCAGCATTGCAGCCAATTTGTTGTCTTAAGTTAGTTAAGCGGGGTTAACTAACCTGTCAGTTCAGCCTCAGGTCTAAAGCAGAGGCCTGGACTCCACTCCTTACTCCTCACTCCACAACTCTCCTTAAAAACAACTGACTCCTTTTTCCTGCCCCGGGGTCTCCAGACCCCTAGGTGGGCGTTTCCTTCCGTCTGGTCCTGCCCACTGGTGTGCCTGTCTTTCCCTGGGGGAGGTGACTAGGGTTTTCTGGTTGGCTTTGAGAGACAAAGAGAGACAGGCAGAGAGAGACAGGGAAAGAGACAGACAGGGGAAGAGACAGACAGAGACAGACAAAGAAATACAGAGACAGACAGGGGAAGAGACAGACAGGGGAAGAGACAGACAGGGGAAGAGACAGACAGACAGGGAAAGAGACAGACCTGGAAAAGAGACAGACCTGGAAAAGAGACAGACCTGGAAAAGAGACAGACAGACATAGAAACAGACAGCCACAAAGAGAGAGAGACAGACAGACACAGAGAGACAGACAGAGATAGAGAGACAGACAGACATGGATAGAGATAGAGACACACAGAGACAGACAGATGACAGAGACTGGGAGAGAGACAGACAGAAGCATAAATCCCTAACTAAAACTTAACATTTAACGATAGTTTTAAAAAGTAAAAAAACACAAATCATGTAAATAAAATGACTCTCTTCTGTGCATAGAGTCAAAATTTTGTGTTTGTAAATATGACGGTGCGGATTCCTTTAGCAGACATACACACATACATATGTGACGCCCTGACACTGCAGGTAGTCACACATAGGCCCCCGCATAACAACTTCCCTCACCTAAGTCACACAAAGCCAGCCAGAAAACCCTAGACACCTCCCCCAGGGAAAGACAAGCACACCAGTGGGCAGGAACAGACGGAAGGAAACGCCCACCTAGGTGTCTGGAGACCCCGGGGCAGGAAAAAGGAGTCAGTTGTTTTTAAGGAGAGTTGTGGAGTGAGGAGTAAGGAGTGGAGTCCAGGCCTCTGCTTTAGACCTGAGGCTGAACTGACAGGTTAGTTAACCCCGCTTAACTAACTTAAGACAACAAATGGGCTGCAATGCTGAGAACCTGCTTACCTACGTAACTGATGAGGGAGGATGTCGCAAATCCATGGGAAGATGTTCAAGCTCTCCTGCAGTTCTTGGTGGTCCGTACAGTCCGACTACTTCGAATTCTGAAAGGCACTCTTACCCTTTCTACCCTGGAACGAAGCTTACGCAAATAAACATGCTTGACCCTGGAATTGTGACTCCGGTCTTCCTTTCATACCCCACACCTCCATTCCCATTTCTTATTTAAAAGTAATTACACAGACACAAATTTATCTTTGGATAATTTTGGCCATAGCAGCCATTTTATTAACAAGAATACATAACCAATAAAATTTGCAATGTGGTAAGGTCCTTGAAGCTACCAAAACCCTGGTGATTCCCATAACCGAGCAATAAAAAACCTCAACTTGCTCCCAGCCGTTACCCACACTGGCTCAGGAGCACCAAATGGTAAGGGTTAATCCTCCGTCAACCCCAACCACACCCCCAGGGGCCCCGACATACCCCGTCGGGGTTCCCCCCCAAAATCACCAGGGGACCATCAATTCTGCCAATGAGGGGATCCATACCCGGATGAATCCCCGAACCAATTTTAAACCAACTTCAAGGACCCACCAATAAACAACACCACAACGAAGGCACCTTGAAACCCTTCAAGTGCCTGAGACCCCCCGCAACCAAAGGGCCCTCTTAATACTTCCCTGCAAGCCAAGAGCCCATAAGTCAGTTCCCACCGCATTAAGGTGTACCCCGTTAGCCAACCAAAATTCCTCTTCCGTCCTTTCCAACTCAACATGCCGTATTGCTATACCCCCGTTCCGACTAACAAACTTCGAGATCACCCTATTAACCTTCGCCCGCGCCTTGTTCAACCTGTCAACTGACCGCGCTTTCTGCTAACTCTTTCTCGCTACTATCTCCGACCAGACTATCGTTAGACCTGGAAACGACACCCATAACCGTAACAAATCATGTTTGATGTCCTTTATCAAGATTCGAAAAGGACGCCCACCCAAATCATTCCCCCCGGCATGCAACACTAAGATGTCAGGAGGTCTGTCCAACCGGGCGTATCTATGCACCTCCTGCAACACCCTGTTCCACCCTAACCCCCGAACACTGAGCCATCGCACGAGAGCCAGGTCCTTCTCAAAACCTAGCTGTCTCCCGTTCCATCTCACGTCCGCTCGTCGGGCTCCCCAATACACATAAGAGTGGCCAAGGATCCAGACCAGGGAAGGAAGGGGGGGTGCTTCTGCAATACAAAATGTACAGACGACACCATTTTATTGCCTCACCAAACCAAATTGACAAAAAACACACACTCTCACCCCCCCCCCATTGCTACCCTAATACCCCCCCCCCTTTTCCCCTCAATTGCCAACAACCACCTGGGGACGTACATACGACTTAAAGCGCTGTGACTTCCACCTACCAATCTGCTTAACTGTCTCCTCCGGTAGGCCGCATATAGAGGCCTCCGTCGCTGCCCCAATCCGAAAGACTTCGGATCTAACCCCAACGACTTCAAACATGCCCTAAAAACACTCACAAATTGGTATCTCGATAAAAAGGACCCATCCTCGTGACATAATAAGGGGCCATACACCTTCGGACGGATCTGTTGAAAATTCCCGAGACACTTGAACGGGCACATATCAGATGCCACAACCATCCCCAAACGGACTAGTCTACCCACACCTCTCTGATCAGTTTTCGATTTCCTAATCCAAAATTCAACTCCGTTTTCCACTGACATAATGTCACCCCAATCCAAGCCCCCGGGGAATGCCTTACTGGGCGATACCAACTCCCCAACCCGCAGGGCTCCAAAAAACGCCAAAGAAAAGGCTAACTTAAACAAACTCACCTCAAACGGAGATAGACAAACCCCCCACAACGCCCTACCCAGCCGGGTAGGGACCCAGCCCAGCCCAGCGGGGACCCAGTTTGAGCGAGGATCGGAACAAGTCCTTCCCACACCAAGGTTTGCAGGCCCTACCTCAGTCAGGGTTTCACCCACACTCTACAGCTCCGGAATGTCATGCTCTTCAGCCTCCTCCTCCTCCTGCGCATCCTCATCCACTTTACCCTCCACACCAGTCCCAAGCTGGAAGCACTGCAGCACTGCCTTGGCGAAGCGGCAACAGGCTGTGCTGAAGCTAATCTGCATAGGTGACAAACCCCACAATGCAGAAGAGGTGTGGACAGCTCTAAAACAGCATGCAGATCACTGGCTCACACCTCTGAACCTAAAGCCAGGAAAGGTTGTGTGTGACAATGGCCGGAACCTGGTGGCGGCTTTGAGGCGAGGCCAGCTGACACATGTTCCATGCTTGGCCCATGTGCTCAACCTCGTGGTTCAGCGGTTTCTAAAGTCATACCCAGAGCTGTCTGATCTGCTGGTAAAAGTTCGCCGCCTTTCTGCACATTTTCGAAAGTCACCTACTGCTTCAGCCGGCCTTGCCGGCTTTCAGCGTCGTTTGCATCTTCCGGCTCACAGACTGGTGTGTGATGTCCCAACGAGTTGGAATTCAACTCTGCACATGTTGATCAGGATATGTGAGCAGAAGAGGGCAGTTGTTGAGTACCTGCATCACCTAAGCCGTCGGGAAATGGGTCAAACTCCACACATAACACCTGAGGAGTGGAGATGGATGTCCGACCTATGTACCATCCTCCAAAACTTTGAGGACTCCACCAAGATGGTGAGCGGCGATGACGCCATTATTAGCGTCACCATACCGCTTCTCTGCCTTCTAAAACGGTCTCTGCTCAAAACCAAACATGATGCATTGCAGGCGGAACACGATGAGTTGGAGCAAGAAACAGTAGTGGGTGTGGGTGATAACACACAGCCCAGCCTCGTCTCATCACAACGTGCAGTGGAGGACTATGACGAGGAGGAGGATGAAGACATGGAGCAACTCTCCGGCCAAATTGAGGATATGACATGCATACCAGTCATATGCTCAGTTCAGCGTGGCTGGCCAGAGGACAGGGTAGATGAGGAGGAGGAGGAGGAGGAGAAGGAGGAGGACAGCATGTTCAGTCATCGTGTTGGTCTGGATACTGAAGTGATGGCTGTTAAGAGTCTGGCACACATGGATGACTTTATGGTAAGCTGCCTGTCTCGTGACCCTCGCGTTAAGAACATCTTGGCCGACAATCATTACTGGTTGGTAACACTGTTAGACCCACGCTACAAGGAGAACTTTATGTCTCTTATTCCCGAGGCGGAGAGGTCAGCCAAAATGCAGCAGTTCCGGAAGGCCATAGTCACGGAAGTAGGCAAAGCATTCCCTTCACAAAACGCTAGCGTCATAATTGTAACACTATTAGTTAAAAGAAAGGGATAAAATGTAAAAAAAAAACAAAATAAGGCATGACTTTTTTTTAACATCAAATTTTTTTTTTTTAGATTTAACCAAAGAATGTGCACATTTGAAAAATGTTGAAAATCAGTCATCCAAAGGTGTGTGAAAAAAATATATATATATGGTACCAATAAAAATGTCACTTTGTCCTGCAAAGAATGCAGCCCCCCAAATTATTTTTTTCCTCTGTGCGGCCCATACACCCAGCCGAGTTTGAGACCCCCTGCCTTACACTATATAGATATCATGTTCATTCCCCATCTATCTTGCTCAGGAGAGCATCTCCCTCCCCCGGCACCAAGAGCAGCTCATACTGAATTGTTACATTGACTAGTAACACTGCACACAGAAATGCACCTTAATATTCCACTGTTAACCCTTTCCTCCCAGCAGTAACACACAACTCCTCACCTTGATATCATGGTGATTTATGGTCAGAATGACTTCAATGCGATCAGTGATTTCTATTCTAGCTCTGCTCACATAGATTTTATATCCACACTCAACTATAGGCCGTTCTTCATATTTTGGGGGCTTTTAGTCAGATATACTAGTTTGTGCCTGTATAGTATTGGTGTAGATGGGAGTGTAGGGCATGGGTTACATGGCACTGTGGTGGGATACTGATGGGAGGTATTGGTGCTGTGTTTGAGGCTTCTACTGGGTATTTTCCTACAAATACTGGAACAGCTCACTGCTTAGAATGATCCTTCCCAGCTCTATAATATATTATATATACCCCACAATGCAGGCTCACACACACATTTGTCTCAAGTGTGTTGTAGGGACACAGATACAGTCTTGGTCATGTGACTAAAGGCTACTTTACACACTGCGATATCGGTCCCGATATCGCTAGTGTGGGTACCCGCCCCCATCTGTTGCGCGACACGGGCAAATCGCTGCCCATGCCGCACAACACCGACCAGACCCGTCACACATACTTACCTGCCCGGCGACGTCGCTGTGACCGGCGAACCGCCTCCTTTCTAAGGGGGCAGTCCGTGCGGCGTCACAGCGACGTCACTGAGCGACCGCCCAATAGCAGCGGAGGGGCGGAGATGAGTGGCCGGAACATCCCGCCCACCTCCTTCCTTCCTCATAGCGGCTGGGAGGCAGGTAAGGAGAGGTTCCTCGTTTCTGCGGTGTCACACGGAGCGATGTGTGCTGCCGCAGGAGCGACGAACTACATCGTTACTGCTACAGTAACGATAATCGAGAATGGAGACCCATGTCACCGATGAGCGATTTTGCACGTTTTTGCAACGATGCAAAATCGCTCATCGGTGTCACACGCAGCAACATCGCTAATGCGGCCGGATGTGCGTCACAAATTCCGTGACCCCAACGACTCCGCATTAGCGATGTCGCAGCGTGTAAAGCCCCCTTTAGTGGGAGTGGTGTACAGGGTCTTAGCAGTAAAGAGTATTCCATATTTCTGCCAGATACCCACAGAGATATTGAAATCTGAAAAAAGAGACTTCTGCTTATTGAAGGTAAGAACTGCTCACATAGCGTTCAACTCCACAGCAAACGAGTGCTCTAGCACTGGCATCTCAGCAGGGATATTCCCCTACTACACATGTGTGTCTGGTTCGCTGTGACAGTTTACAGGACATAACTCAGGGCACCTAGACAGAAGGCAGAGGGACTACTTTCTATTTCTGGTGTAGAGCTTAGTACAATATATATATATATACTATTACATGTGACACATGTACCTTGTATTACCATTATTCGCTGTATATGAACCCCTTTTCTCCGGGCATTATTTGTCTATAGCATTTTTCACAAACCTGAGGCAACTGAGAACCCTTCAGTGAAGGAATTCCACTAACCCTCACAATACCAACCAGGGGCCTCCCTGCAGTAACTCAGGTAGTTGTACCCATTCTCTTTCCGCATTCTATGTGTTCTTCTTCTTTCTTCTTTTTTTTCTTTTTTCTTCTTTTTATTTCTATCATGTAGTTCAGGGGTTTATAGATATATGTCCTGCATCTCATATTTCCTTTAGTGGTGCTTCTTACCCATTCTCATATCATTTACCCTAGTATTTCATGATCCTGAGGCGACTGAGAACCCTTTAATAAAGGAATCCTTTTTCACCTGAATTGTCAAGTGATACTTACCAGTGACTATCATGTAATGTTACAGGTAGTTCCATTTTCTTCCTCTTCTTTCTCTCCTTTCTTCTTTGTCACACGGTCCATTGTGTTATAGCCCACGTGTCATGATAACACTTGTACCATCTTTTCATTTAGATTCCACCTACAATTATTTACCGATTCCAGTTCTGGAATAGGCTTTCATCATCTACTCACTAGAATTCTCAAGTACATAAGGTACTGAGACATATACATGTTCACACCATTATAAAGAACAAAGTATAAACATTGAGGTTTTTCTCACACCCATGTTCCTGTGTTCTTTGATATGATATGTGTTCATTTCCTTCACTATATAGGATTGCAAGTTTTCCATTTGTACCTTAATGGCAATGACGCTATACAATTGAACACATATCATCCTGTTATCCATATAGGTGTGTATTTACCTGCTTGACTATTTTTGGTTGTTTGATCCAGAATGTTTCTCCAGATAGGTCATGTGGAAATTTTCTTTCCTCAGTACAAATGTTTTCACTATGGCTTTGGAAAAATTTTTTGTATGTGCATCATGGTCATTTGACCCATTGTACTCTCAAGTAGCAATATATTGTACTGTTATGTTGTACTATGTACTAATTACGTGTTTATATGGTTTTGTAACCCTTTATGATCTTAGATAACTTTATCCTTGATAAAGACCTAAAAACAAGGTCGAAACGTTGGATGAATTATCCTTTTGCACAAATAAAGAATTTTCAGCATTCCAAGAGTTCTTTTCTTACGTTATTGATCACTATAGTGTGCCAGAGCTATTTCTATTGAATTGACTCTTATTTTTTCTGAGCACCTGCTATATACACAGTGAGCCAGACATATTCAATTTTCATTCAGAAGGCAGAGGGAAGCCTTAGCAGCTGAGCCTATATCTTGGCTTGTGAGCATTAGAACAGGCCGGCGATTACAGGGTAACATGAAAAATGTCCAGCTTGCATTATGACTAGAACATGAGAATATCCTTTTAAGTACTAACCTATGATGTGTTCCTAAGCAGTTGATGTTATATGTTCTACATTTCATTTTCTGCATACTTTACAAGTAAAATTAACACACAAAAGGTCTTCAAGTTATCGGACACTCCCATGATACTTTATAGCAACATCATGAAAAAACATATATCATATTTCTTCAAAAAAGGAGCATAGAGATCCAAAATCATAAATAGTAATCTTTATTACACAAAAGAACACAACAATTAAAAAGATGTGTACAGTAAACAGACGAGCTGTAGCAGCATAATATTGCACATCACGAAATCAATCCAAGGAAAAGATGACATATTTTGGTGCAGTCCAAAAAAAGTTGGAAAATACTGTTATCATCAACAAAGTTATATTCTGACTGGCAAAAAAATGGCTATAACAAGATAGGGAGCTTGAATATCCAAATTACATTCCACCATGGGATATCTACTTTCAAGTCCCACTGCTACCACTCACGTAAACTTCATCCTATTGCCAATGCATTATCACCTGTACAGTAGCGATAAATTATACAGGACTACAACCACTTCATATTAACAAGGATAAGTAAGTAATGAGTGACGGATCAGCTTTATAGTCCGAACATACCAGTTGCTAAAGGCTCGGGGTAATCACACTACGGGGATATCTCCGCTATGCCATCTGTATACGCTATACTGGTCAATAATCAATTATTGACCAGTATAGCGTATACAGATGGCAAAGCGGAGATATCCCCGTAGTGTGATTACCCCGAGCCTTTAGCAACTGGTATGTTCGGACTATAAAGCTGATCCGTCACTCATTACTTACTTATCCTTGTTAATATGAAGTGGTTGTAGTCCTGTATAATTTATCGCTACTGTACAGGTGATAATGCATTGGCAATAGGATGAAGTTTACGTGAGTGGTAGCAGTGGGACTTGAAAGTAGATATCCCATGGTGGAATGTAATTTGGATATTCAAGCTCCCTATCTTGTTATAGCCATTTTTTTGCCAGTCAGAATATAACTTTGTTGATGATAACAGTATTTTCCAACTTTTTTTGGACTGCACCAAAATATGTCATCTTTTCCTTGGATTGATTTCGTGATGTGCAATATTATGCTGCTACAGCTCGTCTGTTTACTGTACACATCTTTTTAATTGTTGTGTTCTTTTGTGTAATAAAGATTACTATTTATGATTTTGGATCTCTATGCTCCTTTTTTGAAGAAATATGATATATGTTTTTTCATGATGTTGCTATACTTTACAAGTAGTAGAATTTGCTTTGATATAGGCAACTGGATTTTCACAATGAAAAGGCAAAGGATAACGCCCGAAAAAGACGCCATACATTATGTCAGTGCCATCACTGACGAACCTGGATTGACCATGAAATACATCAATCCCCTTAAAGGTGAGTTAAAACAAGTTTTAACTAAATTGCCTTAATATTGTCATGCATTAGAATGACTGTCTTAGGTAATGATAAATATTTTCTACAGGAAGAGGAGTGTTTGCTGAAACTGAAATCGAAAAAGGGAGTTTTGTTGCAGAATATCGAGGCGAGCTCACGTATGCACTTACGATGGTAGACAACTACTCGAGATTTATGGTTGTGGTACAAGTCAAAGATCTAATGGCCCATACTGCAGCGAAGGTCTTCCAAGCACACTTATGCAGACCTCATGGCTACTCAGAGAGAGTCCTCACAGATCAAGGCACTGCCTTTGAAGCGGAAATCTTCAAGGACTTCTGCAGCTTTTACCGATGCAGGAAGATGCTCACTACACCCTACCATGCTCAAACCAATGGTTATCAACCTGCTCAGGACTTTACCCCATATTCCAGATGTGGCCTTACAAGTGATTTATAGAGGGGTAACAATACGTTGGGATCACCGGATCTAATCTCCCTTTTTATACACCCTAAAATCTTGTTTGCTTTAGAATAAACAATAACATCATAAAGGTATAGCAGTACCGTTTCAAAGTTTCGGTGATCCAAGCAGCATTCCATCAGACTCTGGAAGGTTCCTGGCAAATTGCACAGCTCGAAGGGCATGCTTTTGAACTCGCAGAGACCCATCGGGGTGGCAAAGGCGGTCTTCTCCCGGTCTGCCTCAGCAACGGACACTTGCCAATAGTTGCTTCTTCTGCTCATACCCCCTCCACCATCCGGGCCGTACCGACTGGCCAGTTCCTCAGGATGAAGCGAATTTGTTCGTCAGACACTGCTTTTGAACAACAGTCTGTCGACCTCCAGCGCCATAGGGGTGGTGAAGGCGGTCTTCTCCCGGTCTGCCTCAGCAACGGACACTAGCCAATAGTGACTAGTGAGATCAAGGGTAGAAAAATAATTTGCAGTTCTCAATGCAGCTAGCGATTCCTCAATACGGGGGAGTTGTGCCGTCCTTCTTCTTTAACAGGACCAACGGAGCTGCCCAAAGGCTACAACTGTCACGGATAACCCCAGCCGCCTTCATGTTGCTCAACATGTCCTTGGTACACTGGTAATGTGAAGGTGGTATTGGCTTATAGCTCTCTTTGATGGGTGGGTGTGCACCTGTGGGGATGTAGTAATGGACCCCTTTTATTCCCCCAAAATCTAGCGGATGTTTGCTGAAGACTTGCTTGCTCGTATTCTTGCACTACCCTGTGGACCCGCTTCTTGTGATGTGAAGGTGTGGAGTCAGTGCCTACGTGTAATTCCTGACACCACTCCTCTGGCTGACTTGGTGAGCAGTCACTGACTGGGTGGGGTGCAGTAATAGTGGATGCTGCTACTTGGATAGCATGTGTATCTACTGTGAACAGCTTATCAATGGTGGCAAGTCGGGGCAGCTTAACCTCCTGCTCTCCGCAGTTTAACACTCTCACGGGCACTCTTCCCTTCCGCATTAATGAATAAAACTATGATGTAAATATCATATAGATACCCCACAATTGTAAATAAAGGTAGGTTATGGGAAAAGGGGGAACAGGGAAAGAGGAAAATAGTGTAATAAAGTATACCTTCTGGGGGTGAGAGGAAATGGCAGCACAGCCAGTGGAGGTGAAGCAAAAGGAAGCCTGCAACTAAAGAGTTGAGAGCGTTATCACATGGTGACTGAGCCTGATTGTAAAGGGAGCATAGAGTGGAGCATACTCTGGGCACGTTAGAACCCAAGTTCTTAAACCATGAATATGGACCCCTTTTATTCTCCCAAAGTCTAGCGGATGTTTGCTGAAGACTTGCTCGTATTCTTGCACTACCCTGTGGACCCGCTTCTTGTGATGTGAAGGTGTGGAGTCAGTGCCTACGTGTAATTCCTTACACCACTCCTCTGGTTGACTTGGTGAGCTGTCACTGAATGGGTGTGGTGAAGTAACGGTGGATGCTGTGGCTTGGATATCATATTAAATATAGGGACCCCCATACAGTAGTATGAGAAATTTTTTTGTATTCAATGATCGGTATTACCTTCAGGGGCGCGGCACGTGGACGTGCGTTCCATTAGCCTCACTGCATTCCACTCCCATACAGGAAGTGGGCGCAGCTATTACTACGGTCGCACATAAAAGAACCCACAGCCACCACTGCACACACGGTAGGTTTTTTAACTGCATGAGAGGACACACACAAGCTAGGGACCCCAACGTAGAGAAATACTTTGGCGTAGTGTTGGGGCTCTATTGCATTGATCAATTCAGTAGCTAAATTTCTCTTGATTCATATGTTCATGGCAGTAATGCAGATTCCATTTTTCACATATTCACTCTTGCATATAGCTATTGGATTTTTCAAGTCAGTATTCACACAGCAGTTTCTGCTATTTCATGTATTCCCCTTACATAGTCACTGGTGTGCATACCTTATCTCCCCATAGTGATGTTTTTTTAGGTTTTTGCACCCAGTTCGGACTTAGAATGGTGTTCCAAACGTTATTCCTATTTGTTAGTATTTTTTCGTTTGGGAACCCTCCCCAACCACACCTATTGCCAATCCATAGCATACGCATAAATAGCCTGGGTCTCAGCTTCCCATACACGGTAGGTTTTTTAACTGCATGAGAGGACACACACAAGCTAGGGACCCCAACGTAGAGAAATACTTTGGCGTAGTGTTGGGGCTCTATTGCATTGATCAATTCAGTAGCTAAATTTCTCTTGATTCATATGTTCATGGCAGTAATGCAGATTCCATTTTTCACATATTCACTCTTGCATATAGCTATTGGATTTTTCAAGTCAGTATTCACACAGCAGTTTCTGCTATTTCATGTATTCCCCTTACATAGTCACTGGTGTGCATACCTTATCTCCCCATAGTGATGTTTTTTTAGGTTTTTGCACCCAGTTCGGACTTAGAATGGTGTTCCAAACGTTATTCCTATTTGTTAGTATTTTTTCGTTTGTGAACCCTCCCCAACCACACCTATTGCCAATCCATATCATACGCATAAATAGCCTGGGTCTCAGCTTCCCATACACGGTAGGTTTCTTAACTGCATGAGAGGACACACACAAGCTAGGGACCCCAACGTAGAGAAATACTTTGGCGTAGTGTTGGGGCTCTATTGCATTGATCAATTCAGTAGCTAAATTTCTCTTGATTCATATGTTCATGGCAGTAATGCAGATTCCATTTTTCACATATTCACTCTTGCATATAGCTATTGGATTTTTCAACTCAGTATTCACACAGCAGTTTCTGCTATTTCATGTATTCCCCTTACATAGTCACTGGTGTGCATACCTTATCTCCCCATAGTGCCTGGGAGCTGACCCAGACACTAGCAGTTTTGCACTCCTACCCAAAACTGGGCTCCTCACTGAACTCACTACCTCCACGGTTCAACTCTAAACTGAACTTCAACTAACTGACTGGTTTATCCACCTCCAGGCCTGTGAACTCCTTGGTGGGTGGGGCCAACCACCTGGCTCCGCCCCACCTGGTGTGGACATCAGCCCCTGGAGGGAGGCAACAACGGTTTTGTGTCTGACTAGTGTAACTATCCGGGAAAGGGGGTGTGTGTGTGTTATGTCTGTGACTAACTGGCTAGTCCAGGGCGTCACACTTGCACTACCCTGTAGACCCCCTTCTTGTGATGTGAAGGTGTGGAGTCAGTGCCTACGTGTAATTCCTGACACCACTCCTCTGGCTGACTTGGTGAGCTGTCACTGAATGGGTGTGGTGAAGTAACGGTGGATGCTGTGGCTTGGATATCATATTAAATATAGGGACCCCCATACAGTAGTATGAGAAATTTTTTTGTATTCAATGATCGGTATTACCTTCAGGGGCGCGGCACGTGGACGTGCGTTCCATTAGCCTCACTGCATTCCACTCCCATACAGGAAGTGGGCGCAGCTATTACTACGGTCGCACATAAAAGAACCCACAGCCACCACTGCACACACGGTAGGTTTTTTAACTGCATGAGAGGACACACACAAGCTAGGGACCCCAACGTAGAGAAATACTTTGGCGTAGTGTTGGGGCTCTATTGCATTGATCAATTCAGTAGCTAAATTTCTCTTGATTCATATGTTCATGGCAGTAATGCAGATTCCATTTTTCACATATTCACTCTTGCATATAGCTATTGGATTTTTCAACTCAGTATTCACACAGCAGTTTCTGCTATTTCATGTATTCCCCTTACATAGTCACTGGTGTGCATACCTTATCTCCCCATAGTGCCTGGGATCTGACCCAGACACTAGCAGTTTTGCACTCCTACCCAAAACTGGGCTCCTCACTGAACTCACTACCTCCACGGTTCAACTCTAAACTGAACTTCAACTAACTGACTGGTTTATCCACCTCCAGGCCTGTGAACTCCTTGGTGGGTGGGGCCAACCACCTGGCTCCGCCCCACCTGGTGTGGACATCAGCCCCTGGAGGGAGGCAACAACGGTTTTGTGTCTGACTAGTGTAACTATCCGGGAAAGGGTGTGTGTGTGTGTTATGTCTGTGACTAACTGGCTAGTCCAGGGCGTCACACTTGCACTACCCTGTAGACCCCCTTCTTGTGATGTGAAGGTGTGGAGTCAGTGCCTACGTGTAATTCCTGACACCACTCCTCTGGCTGACTTGGTGAGCTGTCACTGACTGGGTGGGGTGCAGTAATGGTGGATGCTGCTGCTGCTTGGATAGCATGTGTATTTACTGTGAACAGCTTATCAATGGTGGCAAATCGGGGCAGCTTAACCTCTTGCTTTCCGCAGTTCAACACTCTCACGCGCACTCTTCCCTTCCGTATTAATGAATAAAACTGTGATATAAATAGTATATAGATACCCCACAAATGCAGATAAAGGTAGGTTATGGGAAAAGGGAGAAGAGGGAAACAGGAAAATAGTGTAATAAAGTATACCTTCCAGGGGGGAGAGGAAATGGCAGCACAGCCAGTGGAGGTGAAGCAAGGGGAAGCCTGCAACTAAATTGTTGAGAGCATTATCACATGGTGACTGAGCCTGATTGTAACGGGAGCATAGAGGTGCCGATCCTGTCTTACCTGCGTTGGTGTAGAAGTGGGTTTCCAGTGGTGGAGTCAGCTGTGTGCAGTGGTGGCTGTGGGTTCTTTTATGTGCGACCGTAGTAATAGCTGCGCCCACTTCCTGTATGGGAGTGGAACGCAGTGAGGCTAATGGAACGCACGTCCACGTGCCGCGCCCCTGAAGGTAATACCGATCATTGAATACAAAAAAATTTCTCATACTACTGTATGGGGGTCCCTATATTTAATATGATATCCAAGCCACAGCATCCACCGTTACTTCACCACACCCATTCAGTGACAGCTCACCAAGTCAGCCAGAGGAGTGGTGTAAGGAATTACACGTAGGCACTGACTCCACACCTTCACATCACAAGAAGCGGGTCCACAGGGTAGTGCAAGAATATGAACAAGTCTTCAGCAAACATCCGCTAGGCTTTGGGAGAATAAAAGGGTCCATATTCATGGTTTAAGAACTTGGGATCTAACGTGCCCAGAGTATGCTCCACTCTATGCTCCCTTTACAATCAGGCTCAGTCACCATGTGATAACGCTCTCAACTCTTTAGTTGCAGGCTTCCTTTTGCTTCACCTCCACTGGCTGTACTGCCATTTCCTCTCACCCCCAGAAGGTATACTTTATTACACTATTTTCCTCTTTCCCTGTTCCCCCTTTTCCCATAACCTACCTTTATTTACATTTGTGGGGTATCTATATGATATTTACATCATAGTTTTACTCATTAATGCGGAAGGGAAGAGTGCCCGTGAGAGTGTTGAACTGCGGAGAGCAGGAGGTTAAGCTGCCCTGACTTGCCACCATTGATAAGCTGTTCACAGTAGATACACATGCTATCCAAGTAGCAGCATCCACCATTACTGCACCCCACCCAGTCAGTGACTGCTCACCAAGTCAGCCAGAGGAGTGGTGTCAGGAATTACACGTAGGCACTGACTCGACACCTTCACATCACAAGAAGGGGGTCTACAGGGTAGTGCAAGAAGACGAGCAAGTCTTCAGCAAACCTCCGCTAGATTTTAGGGGAATAAAAGGGGTCCAACACCACATCCCCACAGGTGCACACCCACCCATCAAAGAGAGCTATAAGCCAATACCACCTTCACATTGCCAGTGTACCAAGGACATGTTGAGCAACATGAAGGCGGCTGGGGTTATCCGTGACAGTTGTAGCCTTTGGGCAGCTCTGTTGATCCTGTTAAAGAAGAAGGACGGCACCACTCCCCGTATTGAGGAATCGCTAGCTGCATTGAGAACTGCAAATTATTTTTCTACCCTTGATCTCACTAGTCACTATTGGCAAGTGTCCGTTGCTGAGGCAGACCGGGAGAAGACCGCCTTCGCCACCCCTATGGGTCTCTGCGAGTTCAAAAGCATGCCCTTCGAGCTGTGCAATGCACCAGGAACCTTCCAGAGGCTGATGGAATGCTGCTTGGGACAAGATTTTAGGGTGTATAAAAAGGGAGATTTGATCCCGTGATCCCAACGTATTGTTACACCTCTATAAATCACTTGTAAGGCCACATCTGGAATATGGGAACCAGTTTTGGGCTCCACATTTTAAAAAGGACATTCAGAAGATAGAGTCAGTTCAAAGGTGGGCAACTAGACTACTACAAGGAATGGAAGGCCTCCCATATGATGACAAGTTGAAAAAGTTATTAAGTGATTATTGGCTGCAATGGGGCTTTCTGGCTGGTGCCAGCCTCTCTTCTTAGCACACAGGAACCACAATCCCTACACCATGCTTCAATGGATTCTCTCATCCCAGCCCAGTAAAACTACATATTTTACACAGTCATAAGCAGCCCATGGGCATTCACCTGCATTCAAACCAATAACAGCTCATAGACCAGACAATCCATCTACCACTGGACCAAAGACAGGAAGTTAAATCCACTGCCTGCGGTAACCAACTTAATCCTATAGGCTACTCACACAACAAACCCAACAGAAAGGAAAAAAACATGGCTTCGATTATCCATCCAATGAAAATGCATAACCATTGTGAGCCATTGGACAATGCAATTGGACACTTGGTGACATGGTGCACGGCCCAATGAATCAAGTCTTTACTTCATATTCACGGTTTAAGCCCTTGGGTTCTAATGTGCCCAGAGTACATATCCAGAAAGATTCTCTTTCTTTGAGCTAAACACAAGTCAACAATACATTGTAAGCAGATTCTATTACCAGTGCCACACCATTTTGTGACGCATAATCACACAGTGATCGAATTAAGATTCCAAGTCATCGAACATGTCCAAGCCATACGCAGAGGAGGCAATAGAATTAGGAAGCTCAAAGAAAGGGAATCTTTCTGGATATATACTCTGGGCACATTGGAACCCAAAGGCTTAAACCATGAATATGAAGTACAGACTTGATTCATTGGGCCATGCATGGACATAATGGACATAATTCTAATAGGCAGGACAGGTAATAAGGAGCACAAGGGATATGCTAAAATGTGTTGTGTGACAAGACAGACACAGGAAAGGACATGATAACAGGTGTAGGGACCAACAAGGTGAGACAAGGGGTATCAGGATATTGTCAAGTAGGTATGAATGTAGTAATGGGGCAGGCATAGAGAATTGTATGTGAATGTGAATTACAATAAATCACTAAGGAAAGGAATATGTGAGTGTGTGCCTAATGTAAACTAATATTGTACTGGCAAAATTATAGATGGAAAGGGAGAAGGGGAGGGGGGGAGAGAGGAGGCTGTAATTGACTACAAGGGTATGAGTTATGAGTGATCATAGGGATAGTGTTACATAAGTGGAAATACCTATGGAGGACCGGATGTGTAAGCGCATACCTTATACAAACCTATAGAGTGCTGATGGGTGAGAGTGTGATGTTAGATATAAGACATCCTATAGTGAATAGTGAGCCGTAATCAAGTGCAACAGGGATATTTCACGTGACTATGGGAACATGGAAGGTAAAGAAAGGGGAGAAAAAACTGTTAGACAAGGTAATCAGACATAATGTAACCAGTTGATCAGACATGACAAACATGACAAATAAAAAACAAGGAAGAATGGAACTCCATACATAGTGGAACCATATATAGTGTGAACACGAAAAAGAACCGGGCGTTAGAAAAAATGTGCACGGCCCAATGAATCAAGTCGGTTCTTCATATTCATGGTTTAAGCCCTTGGGTTCCAACGTGCCCAGAGTATATATCCAGAAAGATTCCCTTTCTTTGAGCTTCCTAATTCTATTGCCTCCTCTGCGTATGGCTGGGACATGTTCGATGACTTGGAATCTTAATTGGGCCACTGTGTGATTATGCGTCACAAAATGGTGTGGGACTGGTAATAGAATCTGCTTACAATGTATTGTTGACTTGTGCTTAGCACAAAAAAAGGGAATCTTTCTGGATATGTGCTCTGGACACATTAAAACCCAAGGGCTTAAACCGTGAATATGAAGTACAGACTTGATTCATTGGGCCGTGCACCATGTCACCATGTGTGCAATTGCATTGTCCAATGGCTCACAATGGTTATGCGTTTTCATTGGATGGATAATCGAAGCCATGTTTTTTTCCTTTCTCTTGGGTTTGTTGTGTGAGTAGCCTATAGGATTAAGTTAGTTACCGCAGGCAGTGGATTTAGCTTCCTGTCTTTGGTCCAGTGGTAGATTGATTGTTTGGTCTATGAGCTGTTATGGGTTTTAATCCAGGTGAATGCCCATGGGCTGCCTATAACTGTGTGAAATATGTAGTTTTACTGGGCTGGGATGAGAGAATCCATCGAAGCATGGTGTAGGGATTGTGGTTCCTGTGTGCTAAGAAGAAAGGCTAGCACCAGCCAGAAAGCCCCATTACAGCCAATAATCAACCGCTAGCCGCTGGAACTCGTTGCTCTAGATCATGTCAAACTCTCACCAAGCAGGAATAGATACATTAGCCCACCATCCCACCCAAAGAGCAACTTCTGCTGCGCAGCTGGCTTTCTAGGCAGCAGCGCTATTGTGATGTCAGCGGGGGACATTGTGACAAGCCAGTGTTCCGTCACTTCATGTTGTGCACTGTTCAAACGGAAAATACATCAACAGGCAGACTACAGAAAAGCTTACTGACAAAGGATAGAGAGGGGCTTTCTCAGAGGGCTTTTTACAGTTTGTCTATTCCCAATTAGCCGTTTAAGTATGCTTAATGAAAGTACTAATTCTTTCATAGGCCGCCCATTGTTAGTATTTGACGTTCCTTATATTGCGGTATCAGGCTTCGCAGCAGGTTGCAAAACATTCATCACCCATGACTGTCCCCAATTGGGCTCAGAAGCTAAATGTCTATCATGACCTCTCTTTTTGAAAGTCCAAGAGCAAGCAAACTCTTCCTCCAGGAGAGGGAGCCAACAGATCACTAAAGACATCATCATTGCTCAAAGAAAACACCGAAAAACAATGGAAGCTTTAATTGGAGTGGAATCTGATAGACAGCACCTGATGCCAAGTCTGCATCTTCTAACACCTGCAGTCACTGCAGCAGCTGAATCCAATGTGTCCAAAAGGGATCTATTCTATTCAATTGCAAATGATCTAGATAAGACTGAGAATAAGATACTGCACGGGACATAGCAGAGTTGGTCAAGTTGAGTGGAGATGAGTTTGCTATTTGGCACAGCTTTTGCATCAATAAAGCAAGTAAAAGGTGTGAAAGATAAAAAAAAAGGGTGAAAGTGTGAAAAGTGAATTGGCCAAATTGAGGTGCATATAAAGTTTTTGCTTTCTTTCAATTCACTAATGAGGCTCATTTGAATCAGGTGAATTGAGTTCTGCTTTTGGAAACTCGGTTAAGAAGGGGTGCACCGGTCCTGGAGGTACTGCAATACCAGGTCAATGCGTGGAGTGGACAGAGCAAGATTTCCATCTCCTTGTTCTAAAAATCCATTTAATATATGGTCCCTAGAGAGGGGACGTATCAGATATTAAACTGACAAGAACAGATTTAATTTTTTTTTTTTCTGTTTATCAGTAGGACTTCAAAATAACAAAGGTGATCGCCTCCCGTTGCCTGGGAACCGTCCAGGCACAAGAGGGCTATGTGTCACCAGAAGGCGCACACACTCCCTCAAGGCCGGCAGACGTGCAATCCCAGGCACCTTCCAGTACCGACCAAGGTAGCGTCCTCCGAAACTACACTTGATCTTAGCCAAAAGGCCGAGAAGCTATAACCCGAATTGGTTACGGCCTTGAGTGGCACCCTGGCCTATACCGGACACATCTTAGGGAGAGGGAGACAAACCCACGCCTACAGAAGACATTTTGTCACCCAAGCCAAACCCTTGAAAAGGCTGTTTTGCAGAGCAAAAACAAGGAGAATGGTGCTTTTTGCAGCCGCCGCCCACTGCAATGAATCTGAATAACTCCTCCTTTTGGGCACAAGCACCTCCCCTCCCCCTTGCAGTCTTTCCAATTCATGATACAAAAAGACGGACGGACAGGACAGGACAGGACCATCTGCCTGACTTTCCGTCACTGCCACCCTTTGCCATCCTTGCCCGTAGAAAGCCCTTTCATCATCCCCAAACCCTAATCTTTTCCCTTCCCTTCCCAGCTGCGTCTCACTCCCTTTCATTAGGAAGTGAGCGCAGCCTTTTCTCCGTTCTGCACATGCGCGACGTTAAACACAAATGCGCAGGCGTGCGTTCCATTAGCCTCACTGCATTCCACTCCCATACAGGAAGTGGGCACAGCTATTACTACGGTCGCACATAAAAGAACCCACGGCCACCACTGCACATAGCTGACTCCACCACAGGACACCCACTTCTACACCAACGCAGGTAAGACAGGATCGGCACCTCTATGCTCCCATTATAATCAGGCTCAGTCACCATGTGATAACGCTCTCAACTCTTTAGTTGCAGGCTCCCCTTGCTTCACCTCCACTGGCTGTGCTGCCATTTCCTCTCCCACCTGGAAGGTATACTTTATTCCACTATTTTCCTGTTTCTCTCTTCCCCCTTTTCCCATAACCTACTTTTATCTGCATTTGTGGGGTATCTATATGCTATTTACATCATAGTTTTATTCATTAATATGGAAGGGAAGAGTGCCCATGAGAGTGTTGAACTGCGGAGAGCAAAAGATTAAGCTGCTCCGATTTGCCACCATTGATAAGCTGTTCTCAGTAGATACACATGCTATCCAAACAGCAGCATCCACCATTGCTTCAGCCCACCCATTCAGTGACAGCTCACCAAGTCAGCCAGAGGAGTGGTGTAAGGAATTACACGTAGGCACTGACTCCACACCTTCACATCACAAGAAGGGGGTCTACAGGCTAGTGCAAGAATACGAGCAAGTCTTCAGCAAACATCCGCTAGACTTTTGAAAAATAAAAGGGGTCAAACACTACATCCCCACAAGTGCACACCCACCCATTAAAGAGAGATATAAGCCAAATCTACCTGCACATTACCAGTGTACCAAGGACATGTTGAGCAACATGAAGGAGGCTGGGGTTATCCGTGACAGTTGTAGCCTCTGGGCAGCTCCGTTGGTCCTGTTAAAGAAGAAGGACAGCACCACTCCCCTGTATTGAGGAATAGCTAGCTGCATTGACAACTGCAAATTATTTTTCTACCCTTGATCTCACTAGTCACTATTGGCAAGTGTCCGTTGCTGAGGCAGACCGGGAGAAGACCGCCTTTGCCACCCCGATGGGTCTCTGCGAGTTCAAAAGCATGCCCTTCGAGCTGTGCAATTTGCCAGGAACCTTCCAGAGGCTGATGGAATGCTGCTTGGGACACCGAAACTTTGAAACGGTACTGCTATACCTTTATGATGTTATTGTTTATTCTAACGCAAACAAGATTTTAGGGTGTATAAAAAGGGAGATTAGATCCGATGATCCCAACGTATTGTTACCCCTCTATAAATCACTTGTAAGGTCACATCTGGAATATGGGGTAAAGTCCTGAGCAGGTTGATAACCATTGGTTTGAGCATGGTAGGGTGTAGTACGCATCTTCCTGCATCGGTAAAAGCTGCAGAAGTCCTTGAAGATTTCCGCTTCAAAGGCAGTGCCTTGATCTGTGAGGACTCTCTCTGAGTAGCCATGAGGTCTGCATAAGTGTGCTTGGAAGACCTTCGCTGCAGTATGGGCCATTAGATCTTTGACTTGTACCACAACCATAAATCTCGAGTAGTTGTCTACCATCGTAAGTGCATACGTGAGCTCACCTCGATATTCTGCAACAAAACTCCCTTTTTCGATTTCAGTTTCAGCAAACACTCCTCTTCCTGTAGAAAATATTTATCATTACCTAAGACAGTCATTCTAATGCATGACAATATTAAGGCAATTTAGTTAAAACTTGTTTTAACTCACCTTTAAGGGGATTGATGTATTTCATGGTCAATCCAGGTTTGTCAGTGATGGCACTGACATAATGTATGGCGTCTTTTTCGGGCGTTATCCTTTGCCTTTTCATTGTGAAAATCCAGTTGCCTATATCAAAGCAAATTCTACTACTTGTAAAGTATGCAGAAAATGAAATGTAGAACATATAACATCAACTGCTTAGGAACGCATCATAGGTTAGTACTTAAAAGGATATTGTCATGTTCTAGTCATAATGCAAGCTGGACATTTTTCATGTTACCCTGTAATCGCCGGCCTGTTCTAATGCTCACAAGCCAAGATATAGGCTCAGCTGCTAAGGCTTCCCTCTGCCTTCTGAATGAAAATTGAATATGTCTGGCTCACTGTGTATATAGCAGGTGCTCAGAAAAAATAAGAGTCAATTCAATAGAAATAGCTCTGGCACACTATAGTGATCAATAACGTAAGAAAAGAACTCTTAGAATGCTGAAAATTCTTTATTTGTGCAAAAGGATAATTCATCCAACGTTTCGAGCTTGTTTTTAGGTCTTTATCAAGGATAAAGTTATCTAAGATCATAAAGGGTTACAAAACCATATAAACACGTAATTAGTACATAGTACAACATAACAGTACAATATATTGCTACTTGAGAGTACAATGGGTCAAATGACCATGATGCACATACAAAAAAATTTTCCAAAGCCATAGTGAAAACATTTGTACTGAGGAAAGAAAATTTCCACATGACCTATCTGGAGAAACATTCTGGATCAAACAACCAAAAATAGTCAAGCAGGTAAATACACACCTATATGGATAACAGGATGATATGTGTTCAATTGTATAGCGTCATTGCCATTAAGGTACAAATGGAAAACTTGCAATCCTATATAGTGAAGGAAATGAACACATATCATATCAAAGAACACAGGAACATGGGTGTGAGAAAAACCTCAATGTTTATACTTTGTTCTTTATAATGGTGTGAACATGTATATGTCTCAGTACCTTATGAACTTGAGAATTCTAGTGAGTAGATGATGAAAGCCTATTCCAGAACTGGAATCGGTAAATAATTGTAGGTGGAATCTAAATGAAAAGATGGTACAAGTGTTATCATGACACGTGGGCTATAACACAATGGACCGTGTGACAAAGAAGAAAGGAGAGAAAGAAGAGGAAGAAAATGGAACTACCTGTAACATTACGTGATAGTCACTGGTAAGTATCACTTGACAATTCAGGTGAAAAAGGATTCCTTTATTAAAGGGTTCTCAGTCGCCTCAGGATCATGAAATACTAGGGTAAATGATATGAGAATGGGTAAGAAGCACCACTAAAGGAAATATGAGATGCAGGACATATATCTATAAACCCCTGAACTACATGATAGAAATAAAAAGAAGAAAAAAGAAAAAAAAGAAGAAAGAAGAAGAACACATAGAATGCGGAAAGAGAATGGGTACAACTACCTGAGTTACTGCAGGGAGGCCCCTGGTAGGTATTGTGAGGGTTAGTGGAATTCCTTCACTGAAGGGTTCTCAGTTGCCTCAGGTTCGTGAAAAATGCTATAGACAAATAATGCCCGGAGAAAAGGGGTTCATATACAGCGAATAATGGTAATACAAGGTACATGTGTCCCATGTAATAGTATAAATATATATATATTGTACTAAGCTCTACACCAGAAATAGAAAGTAGTCCCTCTGCCTTCTGTCTAGGTGCCCTGAGTTATGTCCTGTAAACTGTCACAGTGACCTAGACACACATGTGTAGTAGGGGAATATCCCTGCTGAGATGCCAGTGCTAGAGCACTCGTTTGCTGTGGAGTTGAACGCTATGTGAGCAGTTCTTACCTTCAATGAGCAGAAGTCTCTTTTTTCAGATTTCAATATCTCTGTGGGTATCTGGCAGAAATATGGAATACTCTTTACTGCTAAGACCCTGTACACCACTCCCACTAAAGGGGGCTTTACACGCTGCGACATCGCTAATGCGGAGTCGTTGGGGTCACGGAATTTGTGACGCACATCCGGCCGCATTAGCGATGTTGCTGCGTGTGATACCGATGAGCGATTTTGCATCGTTGCAAAAACGTGCAAAATCGCTCATCGGTGACATGGGTCTCCATTCTCGATTATCGTTACTGCAGCAGTAACGATGTAGTTCGTCACTCCTGCGGTAGCACACATCGCTCCGTGTGACACCGCAGAAACTAGGAACCTCTCCTTACCTGCCTCCCAGCCGCTATGAGGAAGGAAGGAGGTGGGCGGGATGTTCCGGCCACTCATCTCCGCCCCTCCGCTGCTATTGGGCGGTCGCTCAGTGACGTCGCTGTGACGCCGCACGGACCGCCCCCTTAGAAAGGAGGCGGTTCGCCGGACACAGCGACGTCGCCGGGCAGGTAAGTATGTGTGACGGGTCTGGTCGGTGTTTGTGCGGCATGGGCAGCGATTTGCCCGTGTCGCGCAACAGATGGGGGCGGGTACCCACACTAGCGATATCGGGACCGATATCGCAGTGTGTAAAGTAGCCTTTAGTCACATGACCAAGACTGTATCTGTGTCCCTACAACACACTTGAGACAAATGTGTGTGTGAGCCTGCATTGTGGGGTATATATAATATATTATAGAGCTGGGAAGGATCATTCTAAGCAGTGAGCTGTTCCAGTATTTGTAGGAAAATACCCAGTAGAAGCATCAAACACAGCACCAATACCTCCCATCAGTATTCCACCACAGTGCCATGTAACCCATGCCCTACACTCCCATCTACACCAATACTATACAGGCACAAACTAGTATATCTGACTAAAAGCCCCCAAAATATGAAGAACGGCCTATAGTTGAGTGTGGATATAAAATCTATGTGAGCAGAGCTAGAATAGAAATCACTGATCGCATTGAAGTCATTCTGACCATAAATCACCATGATATCAAGGTGAGGAGTTGTGTGTTACTGCTGGGAGGAAAGGGTTAACAGTGGAATATTAAGGTGCATTTCTGTGTGCAGTGTTACTAGTCAATGTAACAATTCAGTATGAGCTGCTCTTGGTGCCGGGGGAGGGAGATGCTCTCCTGAGCAAGATAGATGGGGAATGAACATGATATCTATATAGTGTAAGGCAGGGGGTCTCAAACCAGGTGATCATGTCTGATCAACTGGTTACATTATGTCTGATTACCTTGTCTAACAGTTTTTTCTCCCCTTTCTTTACCTTCCAGGTTCCCATAGTCACGTGAAATATCCCTGTTGCACTTGATTACGGCTCACTATTCACTATAGAATGTCTTATATCTAACATCACACTCTCACCCATCAGCACTCTATAGGTTTGTATAAGGTATGCGCTTACACATCCGGTCCTCCATAGGTATTTCCACTTATGTAACACTATCCCTATGATCACTCATAACTCATACCCTTGTAGTCAATTACAGCCTCCTCTCTCCCCCCTCCCCTTCTCCCTTTCCATCTATAATTTTGCCAGTACAATATTAGTTTACATTAGGCACACACTCACATATTCCTTTCCTTAGTGATTTATTGTAATTCACATTCACATACAATTCTCTATGCCTGCCCCATTACTACATTCATACCTACTTGACCCTATCCTGATACCCCTTGTCTCACCTTGTTGGTCCCTACACCTGTTATCATGTCCTTTCCTGTGTCTGTCTTGTCACACAACACATTTTAGCATATAACTTGTGCTCCTTATTACCTGTCCTGCCTATTAGAATTATGTCCATTATGTCCATGCATGGCCCAATGAATCAAGTCTGTACTTCATATTCATGGTTTAAGCCTTTGGGTTCCAATGTGCCCAGAGTATATATCCAGAAAGATTCCCTTTCTTTGAGCTTCCTAATTCTATTGCCTCCTCTGCGTATGGCTTGGACATGTCCGATGACTTGGAATCTTAATTGGATCACTGTGTGATTATGCGTCACAAAATGGTGTGGGACTGGTAATAGAATCTGCTTACAATGTATTGTTGACTTGTGTTTAGCTCAAAGAAAGAGAATCTTTCTGGATATGTACTCTGGGCACATTAGAACCCAAGGGCTTAAACCGTGAATATGAAGTAAAGACTTGATTCATTGGGCCGTGCACCATGTCACCAAGTGTCCAATTGCATTGTCCAATGGCTCACAATGGTTATGCGTTTTCATTGGATGGATAATCGAAGCCATGTTTTTTTCCTTTCTGTTGGGTTTGTTGTGTGAGTAGCCTATAGGATTAAGTTGGTTACCGCAGGCAGTGGATTTAACTTCCTGTCTTTGGTCCAGTGGTAGATGGATTGTCTGGTCTATGAGCTGTTATTGGTTTGAATGCAGGTGAATGCCCATGGGCTGCTTATGACTGTGTAAAATAGTATTGATTCATGATGGATTTCAGACTACATGTAGATATCTTCAGTCTTTCTATCCACATCATTTAAATGAACATTATCCATGCAGCTTGAAATTCATCCAATAAGAGAAGCAACCTTGTACAACCAATCTGATAAGGGCACAGTATATCCTAAGGGAAGGTTATGGCTATAAAAGGGGACTTCTTGGAGTCACCAGGTTGTTGATGGATGTTGCATGATCTAGTCTAAGCTCTTAGGAGCTGGCTAGGGGATCAGAACCAGGATGCCTTGTGGACTCGGTCTAGGGACTTTGGCTTCAACTAGAGGATCACTTGGCTACATGGCTTCAATCTAGGGGCTCCAATTCCGATTGGAGATCATAACCGCAATCTAGGGATTTCGACTCCGGCTGCCAGGATTATACCATATCATCATACCAGAGACTACTTAAGGAAGAAACCCAGGTTGGACAATTTTGTCACCTGGCTACAGACTTTGCAGACCTCAGCCAGCTTCCTAAATCTGGCGCTATTCTATTGTCGGTGGGTGCCCGACAAATTACACAGCTATGTAAAATTTTGGTTTATGAAACTTCAAATCCAGTGACTGATTATTATGTTTTCTAATGTCCTGATTTAAAAAAAAAAATAAATATTTTTTTTTAACCATCAAATATTGATTTTGTACAATCCATGTGTGAAGTTACATACAAGTGACATGAACAAGAAAAATACTTATTGTAACCAAAAATATTCACAATTTTATATATAAAATACATTTATTTATTGTACAGTCATTCTGCAACTTTATTAGAAATTTATTCTTGCACTTTTTCCTTTTCTCTAGATCCCCCTTTTCTCTTATAGAAGGCCTGTGGATCTTCTCTGTGAAGCATCCGGCAATCATGTTCACGTTTCATTTACTTTGGTATCGTCGTTCCATCTCCTTGATATTCCGATGAAAACCTTCTTGTTCTTCCCACCAGCACCAAGGTTTTCAGACAAGTAGTCCAAATAGGAATGTAAAAAATGTAACTTCAAATTCATTAGACAACCCAAGGCTTTGAAACGTTTCAGCATGTTCTCCACGATGGACTTAAATTTTGATTCTTTGTTGTTACCTAGAAACGTATTTATTGCTTCTTTCAAAGAGTCCCAAGCCCTTTTTTCAACAGTTTTCATTATTGTTTAAAACACGTCATCCTTCATTCATGAGTTTCTGAATATCCGAACCCACAAAAATGCTTTTGTGCTGCCCCTGTGCCAGCAGCCGCCGTTGGTCGGATCCAGACCTTCTAAGAGAGTGGCTCGACCCGGGGGTCTCGCGGACATGTCGAATAAAAGGAGGAATGTAGATGTATGGGCTAGGCCGTATTAAGTTTGTGACGCCACCAACGGTGTGTGGTGAGGTGGGACACCACCGCTGCCGTTATGGGATACCCGGGAGAGATGTAGTGGCAGCTGGATGTTAACCCCTCCGTGTGTAGGGATGATTGCCCCGGGGCCCAGTGTCTTTGTGCAGGGTATGGTGATGGCAAGGGCCGGCGCGCCTGAGCAAGCAGGGGGATGTTTGGTTACTCACAGTAAATGAATCACACGATTCTTTCGGTAAACCAAAGGTGCTGGTGGCCTGCCGCCCCGGCCGGTTGCATTCAGGTCCCCCACCCAGGCTGGTGGTCGCTGTCCTTTACTCTGCACTTGTTTTTGTGTATGGTGGACTGCCTGGTCTGGAACTCAGGAGTCCGCTCCCGGCTGGATATGGCCTAAGGAGCCGTGCCCGCAGGCGCTGGCCCGTGGGATCTAAGGGCCCTGGCGGTGGCCTTATCCCTATCAGTGGGCTGTTGTCTTCTTTGAGGGACTTTAGGTGGGATAGGACCTATAATCCTGCCCTCAATCATTTAATTAGCTAGGCCGCTGGTTTCGGTCCTGGCTTCAGGGTCCTAGGTGACTAGGGTTTCAGGTCGGCTGTGTGTTTCCTAAGTGAGGAAAGGTGTTGTGCGGGGGCCTATCTGTAACTACCTGGTTTTGTCAGGGCATCACACCTTCCTTCAGACTTGATTCTGACAGTCCCTGAAACTTGGTACACAGGTACTTAAACATCTCTCCTTCTTTCAGTAGCGCTTTCACAAACAGCTTCATCAGTCCAAGCTTACAGTGGAGTGGTGGCAAGAGAACTTTAGGTGGGATCAACTAAGCTTTATGCAACAATGTTCTTGAGTCCCGGTTACAAAGATGTTCTTGTTGGCCAATTTTTTTTGCTCCAGTGAAGAGTCCTAACCTGGCTTTCCAATTCACACAAAAAGCATGTGTTCTGCCTTCTTTTACGTAATGCTGTGAATCTCTAGCATACAGCTAAACCCTAGTTCACATTTCAAATAAACAGACTGTGGAGTTCAATAGCCTTGATTTATTAGCTGGTAACGTGAACTTGATTGCAGTATACATGGAATATACAGTGAATATAGGAATATCCAAGATGCAGTTGAAGACAGAATACGGTATATCCAAGATACTGTTTTATACGGGTAAAAACTATAACAAGAAAATGATTACAGTCAGTACAGTGTTAATACAGAGTTAACATAGCATAACAGTACATGAGATGCAGTTCTTACGAGAATGTAGGTGAAAGGTCACTGCATCTGCAATACATAGAAATCCTATCTAGACAAACAAGACAGGGATGACACTAAAGGTGTAGAAGTACAATGTACAATGCATTTACTACACTCTTCCATCTAGGATTCTATCACTAACACATGTAATTTGCTTTGCTCACCGGATTACACTAGGCAGGGGTGAATGTACAGAGAGGTAAGTCGGCATGTCCTTTCCTGACAAATCCAAAGAGAAAATGGCTGCAGGCTTCTTCTCAGCTCAGGGAGGCATTCCTTACCCAGAATACATTTAGCTTAAAGGGAAACTCAGCAATTCAAAAGAATAACAATGACCTCTAGGGGTTGTAACAGAAATTTCAATGAATGACTATTAGCAGGCTGCCATGAGGCAGAACAGCATGGGTATTTAATATATCCTCCTTGCTGCCCAAGAAGCAATGAGAACATTTTTAGACCACCACATATTGACCATCCATGCTCCTTGTAGTTAAGTTTCTTGAGAATAAAGTCTAAATTCTCACAGCTTTCTTCCAAGTGCATAGCATGTGTGACGCCCTGGACTAGCCAGGTAGTCACAAACACAAAATCACACACACCCCCTCCCCTGGATAGTCTACATCAGTCACACAAAATCCTTGTTGCCTCCTCCAGGGTCTGATGTCCACACCAGGTGGGGCGGAGCCAGGCGGTTGGCCCCACCCACCGAGGAGTTCACAGGCCTGGAGGCGGGAAAAAGCAGTTAGTTTAGTTTTGTAGTGGAAAGTGAGAGGACAGAAACTGTTAGTGTCTGGGTAGGAGCCCAGGCACTGTCAGCAAGGTCGGCAGACGGTGGTGGCCGTCTGCAGGAGGTGGTACAAGTCAGCTGAACCGTAGGACCGGGGACGGGCGGTGACCCGAGGGGAACTGAACCGGTGAGCGGATCTGTACCAAGCACAAAGGCAGGGCCATTGGACCCTGACCAGGCTAGGAGCCGCCGACAATGGTCAAATCCGAGAGTGACCGGAATCCCAGGGGTTCCCTAACACCCAAGACCCGACAGAAGGCAACCGTCCACACCGTGAGGATAAAAAGCCACCGCCATAGGCTAGAGATCCAAGGGCCAGCGCCTGCGGGCAAACGGGCTCCCTCGGTACGTACACCCCAGCCACCCAGCCTCCCCGTACCGCCACCGGGCCCCGGGATCACCAACCCCTACCCACGGAGGGGGAACCAACATCCTAGCTGCTCCCTGCCATCGCTCCCGGGATCCCCGTCACCAGCAGTGGTGGTGCCCATTATCACCACGACCTGTGGGTGACGTCACTAACTATCTCCCCAAACAAACCACCCCCTTTTCACTCGTGGGCGAGGAGCGCTGCTCGAGTCCCCGGATCTGGCCCTCCGCTCGAGCCACCGAGCAGCAGCAGCAGCAGAAGTCCCCGAACCCGAGCGTAGCGTGCGTGGCCCCTCTGCCCGCGACACATGCCCTACACACACTGAAGAATACTTACTGCCATTGAGCAGTAGCACAGCTTTCAGACTTTTTGGATGAAACAATGACGTGTCTCCACTCGCTCACATTGTACTTAATGTTACATTTTCCATCAGCACAGGAACATTGCTTGAATACACTAGAGCACCATCTTCAGAAAAGTATGGAGGGAATCTTTTCAGAATTCTAACCTTTTGGAAACCTATTGTCACGCTCTCCGGGTCCCCTGCTCTGCCCCCCGGCTCACCTGCCACGCTCCCCGGCTTCCCTGCTTCGCTCCCCGGCTCCTCTGGCAGACATCCCCCGCTCCACGGTCTCCAGCCTCCACCACCTGCGGTCCCCAGGCGGCCCGGTCCCCGCTCCCGGCGCCTGTCGGCAGCCCTGCTCCAGGCCGGCTCCCCTGCTTCCTATACACCGCTCCCTGCCCTGGCTTCTGGCACCCGGGCCTCGCGCATGCGCATTAGGGCGCGCGCGCGGTCATTGACCCTCTCTTAAAGGGCCAGCGTCCACTGACAGGAAATTGAACACACAGGTACAGGGTATAAAGGGGTTTAATGTCCAAGTGGGCGGGGCCTGTTCTTCGTGTTTCCTAAGCTAGGAGTCAGGTCTCCTTGTGTCTCTGTGATATACTTACCTATCTCTCTTCTAGAGCCGCTCCTGCCTCGCCATCCGGTCCTGCCGATTCCCGAACCCCGAACGCTGGCTATCTGCCATCCCGTCAGTCCGTACCATCTCTGATCCCTGTGGTGACCCGTCCTCTCGCTCCATCGGTTCCGGACTCTGCCTGACATCTCGGCCTCCGAACCTGAGCTCCGTCACCCGGACTACCATCAGTGACTCCGTGGTCCCAGGGACTTCTCCATTCCACTCTTTTGCACGGACTGTCCTGCTACCCGTAGTGCTCCGGCTACCGGACCCCTTGCCTTCATTAAGGTGTTCGGCCCAGTGGATCCACCTCCTGGGTCTGCCCGTCCACCTGGCCCTAACACCTATAGAATCAGTGTTTGTGAAAAAACTGTACGTGATGATATTTTTTCAATATTTTTACTGAGTCCAATGATCGAAAGTATGAAAAAAATCACATCTTTCAAAAATTTTTACCCTTGGAAACCTGTGTTATTATTACTATGCACGAGCCCTAAATTGTCTGAAAAACAACAAATATGCTGGTTGGATAGACCTTGACCCCACAATTCAACGGCCACAATTAAGGAGAAAAGTGCTAAGAGAGTTAAATTTGCCCCTGAAATAACCCATGATACGGGCCAAGGAGGGACACACCATTTTGATCCGAAAATAGCCCAACACCATGAGAGACGGGCAAATCCGTGAAAAGACAAAGTTCCAAGCTACAACTGACGCAGGATCTACAGCACATACGCCCATTGTAATTGTTCATGATTTCCGGCCACTACGCATTTCAGCCTTCAGGGACCTGGTAATTCGAATGCTATGTCCAGGAGTAGAGATGAGCGAACCGGTCCCGGTTCGGCTCGAGGTCGGTTCGCCGAACGGAGCTCCCGTTCGAGTTCGGCTCGTCGAACGTTCGACGAACCGAACTCGAGCCAATAGGAAACAATGGCAGGCAATCACAAACACAGTAAAACACCTAGAAAACACCCTCAAAGGTGTCCAAAAGGTGACAAACAACTCACAACACAACACAAACACATGGGAAAGTGACAAGGACATATACTCATGCGAAAACAAAACAGCTGGACAAGGAAAAAGAGGAGGACACACAGATATAGGCATGGCACGCCATTCTAAAATCATGTAAAACACCGCAAGGTGACTCCAAGCGGAGTCTCCCTTTTTTCCAAAAATTGGGCCCCACACACACCCACCCCTTCAGTGGCAGCAGTTGTGCCCCAGTTGTACACGTCACAGCTACATTTGCATCAAGCACATTCAAAAATACGCTATTCTTAAC
This sequence comes from Anomaloglossus baeobatrachus, assembly GCF_048569485.1. NCBI lineage: Eukaryota > Metazoa > Chordata > Amphibia > Anura > Aromobatidae > Anomaloglossus > Anomaloglossus baeobatrachus. The sequence goes on along the minus strand of NW_027445030.1, from coordinate 447,495 downwards.
CGTCCCCAGGATGACACCGGGGTAGGTAGCAAAGTCTTTCCTGATCCCAGCTCTGTTCATCTTGGCTTCTTTTAAAAACACAGCAAGCAAGGGTTACTCCAAGCGGAGTCTCCCTTTTTTCCAAAAATTGGGCCACACAGACACCCACCCCATCAGTGGCAGCACTTGGGCCCTAGTTGCAAACAGGATGTTTTGATTTGCATCAAGCAAATTCAAAAATACGCCATAATTAACCGTCCCCAGGATGACACCGGGGTAGGTAGCAAAGTCTTTCCTGATCCCAGCTCTGTTCATCTTGGCTTCTTTTAAAAACACAGCAAGCAAGGGTTACTCCAAGCGGAGTCTCCCTTTTTTCCAAAAATTGGGCCACACAGACACCCACCCCATCAGTGGCAGGACTTGGGCCCTAGTTGCAAACAGGATGTTTTGATTTGCATCAAGCACATTCAAAAATACGCCATTCTTATCCGTCCCCAGGATGACACCGGGGTAGGTAGATAAAGTCTTTGCTGACCCATGACTTGTTCATCTTGGCTTCTTTTAAAAACACAGCAAGCAAGGGTTACTCCAAGCGGAGTCTCCCTTTTTTCCAAAAATTGGGCCACACAGACACCCACCCCATCAGTGGCAGCACTTGGGCCCTAGTTGCAAACAGGATGTTTTGATTTGCATCAAGCACATTCAAAAATACGCCATAATTAACCGTCCCCAGGGTGACACCGGGGTAGGTAGCAAAGTCTTTCCTGATCCCAGCTCTGTTCATCTTGGCTTCTTTTAAAAACACAGCAAGCAAGGGTTACTCCAAGCGGAGTCTCCCTTTTTTCCAAAAATTGGGCCACACAGACACCCACCCCATCAGTGGCAGCACTTGGGCCCTAGTTGCAAACAGGATGTTTTGATTTGCATCAAGCACATTCAAAAATACGCCATAATTAACCGTCCCCAGGATGACACCGGGGTAGGTAGCAAAGTCTTTCCTGATCCCAGCTCTGTTCATCTTGGCTTCTTTTAAAAACACAGCAAGCAAGGGTTACTCCAAGCGGAGTCTCCCTTTTTTCCAAAAATTGGGCCACACAGACACCCACCCCATCAGTGGCAGCACTTGGGCCTTAGTTGCAAACAGGATGTTTTGATTTGCATCAAGCACATTCAAAAATACGCCATTCTTATCCGTCCCCAGGATGACACCGGGGTAGGTAGATAAAGTCTTTGCTGACCCATGACTTGTTCATCTTGGCTTCTTTTAAAAACACAGCAAGCAAGGGTTACTCCAAGCGGAGTCTCCCTTTTTTCCAAAAATTGGGCCACACAGACACCCACCCCATCAGTGGCAGCACTTGGGCCCTAGTTGCAAACAGTATGTTTTGATTTGCATCAAGCACATTCCAAAATTCGCCATAATTAACCGTCCCCAGGATGACACCGGGGTAGGTAGCAAAGTCTTTCCTGATCCCAGCTCTGTTCATCTTGGCTTCTTTTAAAAACACAGCAAGCAAGGGTTACTCCAAGCGGAGTCTCCCTTTTTTCCAAAAATTGGGCCACACAGACACCCACCCCATCAGTGGCAGCACTTGGGCCCTAGTTGCAAACAGGATGTTTTGATTTGCATCAAGCACATTCAAAAATACGCCATAATTAACCGTCCCCAGGATGACACCGGGGTAGGTAGCAAAGTCTTTCCTGATCCCAGCTCTGTTCATCTTGGCTTCTTTTAAAAACACAGCAAGCAAGGGTTACTCCAAGCGGAGTCTCCCTTTTTTCCCAAAATTGGGCCACACAGACACCCACCCCATCAGTGGCAGCACTTGGGCCCTAGTTGCAAACAGGATGTTTTGATTTGCATCAAGCACATTCAAAAATACGCCATAATTAACCGTCCCCAGGATGACACCGGGGTAGGTAGCAAAGTCTTTCCTGATCCCAGCTCTGTTCATCTTGGCTTCTTTTAAAAACACAGCAAGCAAGGGTTACTCCAAGCGGAGTCTCCCTTTTTTCCAAAAATTGGGCCACACAGACACCCACCCCATCAGTGGCAGCACTTGGGCCCTAGTTGCAAACAGGATGTTTTGATTTGCATCAAGCACATTCAAAAATACGCCATAATTAACCGTCCCCAGGATGACACCGGGGTAGGTAGCAAAGTCTTTCCTGATCCCAGCTCTGTTCATCTTGGCTTCTTTTAAAAACACAGCAAGCAAGGGTTACTCCAAGTGGAGTCTCCCTTTTTTCCAAAAATTGGGCCCCACACACACCCACCCCTTCAGTGGCAGCAGTTGTGCCCCAGTTGTACACTTCACAGCTACATTTGCATCAAGCACATTCAAAAATACGCTATTCTTAACCGTCCCCAGGATGACACCGGGGTAGGTAGCAAAGTCTTTCCTGATCCCAGCTCTGTTCATCTTGGCTTCTTTTAAAAACACAGCAAGCAAGGGTTACTCCAAGCGGAGTCTCCCTTTTTTCCAAAAATTGGGCCACACAGACACCCACCCCATCAGTGGCAGCACTTGGGCCCTAGTTGCAAACAGGATGTTTTGATTTGCATCAAGCACATTCAAAAATACGCCATAATTAACCGTCCCCAGGATGACACCGGGGTAGGTAGCAAAGTCTTTCCTGATCCCAGCTCTGTTCATCTTGGCTTCTTTTAAAAACACAGCAAGCAAGGGTTACTCCAAGCGGAGTCTCCCTTTTTTCCAAAAATTGGGCCCCACACACACCCACCCCTTCAGTGGCAGCAGTTGTGCCCCAGTTGTACACTTCACAGCTACATTTGCATCAAGCACATTCAAAAATACGCTATTCTTAACCGTCCCCAGGATGACACCGGGGTAGGTAGCAAAGTCTTTCCTGATCCCAGCTCTGTTCATCTTGGCTTCTTTTAAAAACACAGCAAGCAAGGGTTACTCCAAGCGGAGTCTCCCTTTTTTCCAAAAATTGGGCCACACAGACACCCACCCCATCAGTGGCAGCACTTGGGCCCTAGTTGCAAACAGGATGTTTTGATTTGCATCAAGCACATTCAAAAATACGCCATAATTAACCGTCCCCAGGATGACACCGGGGTAGGTAGCAAAGTCTTTCCTGATCCCAGCTCTGTTCATCTTGGCTTCTTTTAAAAACACAGCAAGCAAGGGTTACTCCAAGCGGAGTCTCCCTTTTTTCCAAAAATTGGGCCACACAGACACCCACCCCATCAGTGGCAGCACTTGGGCCCTAGTTGCAAACAGGATGTTTTGATTTGCATCAAGCACATTCAAAAATACGCCATAATTAACCGTCCCCAGGATGACACCGGGGTAGGTAGCAAAGTCTTTCCTGATCCCAGCTCTGTTCATCTTGGCTTCTTTTAAAAACACAGCAAGCAAGGGTTACTCCAAGCGGAGTCTCCCTTTTTTCCAAAAATTGGGCCCCACACACACCCACCCCTTCAGTGGCAGCAGTTGTGCCCCAGTTGTACACTTCACAGCTACATTTGCATCAAGCACATTCAAAAATACGCTATTCTTAACCGTCCCCAGGATGACACCGGGGTAGGTAGCAAAGTCTTTCCTGATCCCAGCTCTGTTCATCTTGGCTTCTTTTAAAAACACAGCAAGCAAGGGTTACTCCAAGCGGAGTCTCCCTTTTTTCCAAAAATTGGGCCACACAGACACCCACCCCATCAGTGGCAGCACTTGGGCCCTAGTTGCAAACAGGATGTTTTGATTTGCATCAAGCACATTCCAAATCAACAAGCATTTACTCTCCCCAGGATGACACAGGGGTAGTAAATTCCTTCTGGATCCATGACTTGTTCATTTTGATGAACGTCAGTCTGTCCACATTGTCACTGGACAGACGCGTGCGCTTATCTGTCAGCACACACCCAGCAGCACTGAATACACGTTCAGAGACAACGCTGGCAGCTGGACACGACAAAATCTCCAAGGCGTAACTGGAGAGCTCTGGCCATTTTTCTAGGTTTGAAGCCCAAAAGGAGCAAGGCTCCAGTTGCACAGTCATGGCATCGATGTTCATTTGGAGATACTCCTGTATCATCCTCTCCAGCCGTTGAGGATGTGTCAGACTTGTTGTCTCTGGTGGCCTTGCAAAAGAGGGTCTAAAAAAATTATGAAAAGATTCCATAAAATTGCTGTTACCGGCACCAGATACGGTCCTACTGGTACGGGTAGACTGTTGAAGATGACGAGACCGTCCCATGTTTGTCAAGTTACAACTGGGAGATTCCCTCCCTGCACCTGCACGGTTGTTTGGTGGAAAAGCCGAGCTAAGATCGAGTAACAGCTTCTGCTGATACTCCTGCATACGTGCGTCCCTTTCTATGGCTGGAATTATGTCACAAAATTTGGACTTGTACCGGGGATCTAATAGTGTTGCAATCCAGTAGTCATCATCACTTCTAATTTTGACAATACGACTGTCATGTTGGAGGTAGTGCAACAAAAAGGCACTCATGTGTCTTGCGCAGCCATGCGGACCAAGTCCACGCTGTGTTTGTGGCATAGAGGTGCTACCCGTTCTTTCTTCCTCTGACATCTCCCCCCAACCTCTTTCAACTGAAATTTGACCAAGGTCTCCCTCATCCGCTGAGTCTTCCATGTCCATGGACAGTTCGTCCTCCATTTCTTCATGTTCTCCTGCACCTTGCTCAACATTTCGCCTGCTACTATGCGCCCTTGTCGATCCCTGTTCCCCATGGTCCCATGCCTGCTGCGTTGGTGATGATGAACGTCTGGACCTTGGTGATGTTGTTGTCCCTTGCGCATATGAATCCTCCTGTAGTTCCTCCCCTTCATGTTGTCCCACCCCCTGACTCCGAATAGTGTTTAGCGTGTGCTCCAGCATGTAAATGACTGGAATCGTCATGCTGATAATGGCATTGTCAGAGCTAAACATATTCGTCGCCATGTCGAAACTGTGCAGAAGGGTGCATAGGTCCTTGATCTGAGACCACTCCATCAGGGTGATCTGCCCCACCTCTGCATCTCGTTGGCCCAGGCTATACGTCATGACGTATTGCACCAGGGCTCTGCGGTGCTGCCACAGTCGCTGTAACATGTGGAGAGTTGAATTCCAGCGTGTCGCCACATCGCATTTCAGGCGATGAACCGGCAGGCCGAAAGACTTCTGGAGCGATGCAAGTCGCTCTGCTGCGGCGCTTGAACGGCGGAAGTGAGCTGACAGTTTTCGTGCCCTGCTCAGAAGGCCATCTAGGCCGGGATAGTGTGTTAAAAATTGCTGGACGACAAGGTTCAACACGTGAGCCATACAAGGTACGTGTGTCACAATGCCCAGGCGAAGTGCCGCACCCAGGTTTGCAGCATTGTCGCACACGGCCTTACCAGGCTGCAGGTTGAGTGGAGACAACCATTTATTAAACTCGGACCGCAGAGCTGACCACAACTCCTCAGCTGTGTGACTCTTATTCCCAAGACATGTCAAGCTAAAGACCGCCTGATGCCGTTGCGCTCTGCTGCCAGCATAGTAATGAGGCGTGCGTGATTCCTTCTGCACAGTGAGAACGCTGGTGGCCTGACCAGGCAGGCTTGGGGCGGAGGTGGAGGACCCAGATGAGGTGGAGGATGCAGAAGCTGTGGCGGAACTTGGACAGACAGAGGATTGACACACAAGTCGTGGGGACGGCAAGACTTGTGCAGCAGACCCTTCACCATCTATCACCATAGTTACCCAGTGCCCAGTCAGCGACATGTAACGTCCCTGTCCATGCTTACTGGTCCAAGTATCGGTGGTGAAATGCACCCGTTCACACACAGAGTTTCTCAAGGAAGCGGTGATGTTGTGTGCGACATGCTGGTGTAGCGCGGGCACACCTTTCTTAGAGAAGTAGTGGCGACTAGGCATCTGGTACTGGGGCACAGCGACAGACATAAGGTCTCTAAAATCCTGTGTGTCCACTAGGCGGAAAGGCAGCATTTCGGTAGCCAACAGCTTACAGAGGGATAGAGTCAACCTCTTAGCTTTGTCATGGGTCGGAGGAAGTGGCCTTTTATTTGACCACATCTGAGGGACAGAGATCTGGCTGCTGTGTGTAGACGGTGTTGAGTAGGGTGTCCCTGGAAAAATGCAGGTTTGTGAGGAAAGTGCAGGCGGAGACATGATGTTGCCTTCATCCAACGTTGGTGCTATCGATGTCTGAGAGAGCTGTACACACTCACTTGTTTCCCCTTCCAAACCAACTGACGACCTTACAAGCAAACTGCCTGTTGCGGTTACAGTGGTGGAAGTTTGGCGTGGAAAAACAGGTGTGACAGCTGTCCCCACAGTCCTAGAAGATGAAGAGCGCGCGGATGCACTGGAAGGGGCGGGCGGTGGATGGTTCGCTCTTGCAGCATTGCAGCACAGTGAGCTTCCCACCGGGACCTATGATATTTATTCATGTGACGATTCATGGAAGAAGTTGTCAAACTGCTGAGGTTTTGACCTCTACTAAGAGAATCATGACAAATTTTACATATCACATGATTTGGGCGATCTTTTTCTATGTCAAAAAAGGACCAGGCTAGGCAAGGCTTAGAGGCCATGCGACCTGTTGATCCACCCCGAATAATGCTCATAGGCAGAGTGGTGGCTGAGGATGCAGTTGTAGACGTGCTACCAGTGCTCCGACTCTGTCCAGGAAGGCGCAAGGTAACTTCGTCGTCGGTTGCATCCTCCTCCACCGCCTCTGTTGACCTCCTCGAGTGCCTGACTGGGGGTTGACAGTAGGTGGGATCTAGAACTTCATCATCAATTGTTGTGTTTGCACTCCCCTCCCCCTCAGACCGAGCCTCTTCTTGCCCTGACCGAATATTTAAGTTGTCATCCCAATCGGGTATCTGCGTCTCATCTTCATCAGTATGTTCCTCATTGTCTATAACCACAGGTGTTACAGTTTGTGACAAAGGGTCAACATTATGCTCAGAAACTTGGTCCTCACGGCCTGAATCAGAGTCACAAAGGTTCTGGGCATCACTGCAGACCATTTCCTGTTCTGTACTCACTGTAGCTTGGGAGCAGACCTCTGATTCCCAGGCTATAGTGTGACTGAACAGCTCTGCAGACTCAGCCATCTCAGTTCCACCATACTGTGCAGGGCTGATGGAGACTTCAGAGCTGGGAGAAATCAAGTGTGATTGGGATGACAACTCAGAGGACTGGTGTTTTTTGGATGCGGTACTTGAAGTGGCTGAGAGGGCACTTGTTGGACCACTTGAGATCCATTCAAGCATTTTCCTTTTTTGCCCATCATCTACCTTTCTTCCTGTTGTTCGTGTCCGTAAAAAAGGGAGCACATCGGATTGTCCACGGTAAGTAGTAGACATCTTACTTTTGCTGGTAGATGGTCTATCTTCAGCAGATGATAATGGAGCTTTGCCACTTTCCCCACAGACAAAACCTTTTTTGCCTTTTCCACCACGCCTCTTCCCCTTTCCACCAGCATCTGTCATTTTGCCACTCATGTTGATTGCGACAAGATTGTGGACTGAAAATGTGGTAGTAAAAATTGAGAGGTGGTGAAGATTGCAGTGGTGGTCTAGCTTTATTAACAGCAGAATAATAAAGAATAAATATCCCTGACAATGCAACTTAGTTATAATGAGTTGGAGTGTGCAACGCAGGCAGATGCGCTCTGCAAATGTCTTGGCACTAGTGGGACTATAGCAAAGTCCAATAGCCACGTATAGGATGCCACTAGGTACACTGAGTGTTTGCTAGTATAATGGCTAAGTTAAAATTAGTTGGAGTGTGCAACGCAGGCAGATGCGCTCTGCAAATGTCTTGGCACTAGTGGGACTATAGCAAAGTCCAATAGCCACGTATAGGATGCCACTAGGTACACTGAGTGTTTGCTAGTATAATGGCTTACTTATAATTAGTTGGAGTGTGCAACGCAGGCAGATGCGCTCTGCAAATGTCTTGGCACTAGTGGGACTATAGCAAAGTCCAATAGCCACGTATAGGATGCCACTAGGTACACTGAGTGTTTGCTAGTATAATGGCTTACTTATAATTAGTTGGAGTGTGCAACGCAGGCAGATGCGCTCTGCAAATGTCTTGGCACTAGTGGGACTATAGCAAAGTCCAATAGCCACGTATAGGATGCCACTAGGTACACTGAGTGTTTGCTAGTATAATGGCTTACTTATAATTAGTTGGAGTGTGCAACGCAGGCAGATGCGCTCTGCAAATGTCTTGGCACTAGTGGGACTATAGCAAAGTCCAATAGCCACAGATAGGATGCCACTAGGTACACTGAGTGTTTGCTAGTATAATGGCTTACTTATAATTAGTTGGAGTGTGCAACGCAGGCAGATGCGCTCTGCAAATGTCTTGGCACTAGTGGGACTATAGCAAGGTCCAATAGCCACGTATAGGATGCCACTAGGTACACTGAGTGTTTGCTAGTATAATGGCTTACTTATAATTAGTTGGAGTGTGCAACGCAGGCAGATGCGCTCTGCAAATGTCTTGGCACTAGTGGGACTATAGCAAAGTCCAATAGCCACGTATAGGATGCCACTAGGTACACTGAGTGTTTGCTAGTATAATGGCTTACTTATAATTAGTTGGAGTGTGCAACGCAGGCAGATGCGCTCTGCAAATGTCTTGGCACTAGTGGGACTATAGCAAAGTCCAATAGCCACAGATAGGATGCCACTAGGTACACTGAGTGTTTGCTAGTATAATGGCTTACTTATAATTAGTTGGAGTGTGCAACGCAGGCAGATGCGCTCTGCAAATGTCTTGGCACTAGTGGGACTATAGCAAAGTCCAATAGCCACGTATAGGATGCCACTAGGTACACTGAGTGTTTGCTAGTATAATGGCTAAGTTAAAATTAGTTGGAGTGTGCAACGCAGGCAGATGCGCTCTGCAAATGTCTTGGCACTAGTGGGACTACAGCAAAGTCCAATAGCCACAGATAGGATGCCACTAGGTACACTGAGTGTTTGCTAGTATAATGGCTTACTTATAATTAGTTGGAGTGTGCAACGCAGGCAGATGCGCTCTGCAAATGTCTTGGCACTAGTGGGACTATAGCAAGGTCCAATAGCCACGTATAGGATGCCACTAGGTACACTGAGTGTTTGCTAGTATAATGGCTTACTTATAATTAGTTGGAGTGTGCAACACAGGCAGATGCGCTCTGCAAATGTCTTGGCACTAGTGGGACTATAGCAAAGTCCAATAGCCACGTATAGGATGCCACTAGGTACACTGAGTGTTTGCTAGTATAATGGCTTACTTATAATTAGTTGGAGTGTGCAACGCAGGCAGATGCGCTCTGCAAATGTCTTGGCACTAGTGGGACTATAGCAAAGTCCAATAGCCACAGATAGGATGCCACTAGGTACACTGAGTGTTTGCTAGTATAATGGCTTACTTATAATTAGTTGGAGTGTGCAACGCAGGCAGATGCGCTCTGCAAATGTCTTGGCACTAGTGGGACTATAGCAAAGTCCAATAGCCACGTATAGGATGCCACTAGGTACACTGAGTGTTTGCTAGTATAATGGCTAAGTTAAAATTAGTTGGAGTGTGCAACGCAGGCAGATGCGCTCTGCAAATGTCTTGGCACTAGTGGGACTATAGCAAAGTCCAATAGCCACGTATAGGATGCCACTAGGTACACTGAGTGTTTGCTAGTAAAATTGCTTAGTTTAAAAAAGTTGGAGTGTGCAATGCAGGCAGACGTGCTCTGCAAATGTCTTTGCACTAGTGGGACTATAGCAAAGTCCAATAGCCACAGATAGGATGCCACTAGGTACACTGAGTGTTTGCTAGTATAATGGCTTAGTTATAATGAGTTGGAGTGTGCAGAGGACAGGTGCTCTGGGTAGAGGAATGGAAGCCTGCCTTTCTATTCCCTCCTAATGGTGAAATGCAGGGAGGAAATCCCTGACCTTGGCTACACAGATGCTGTTGCTGTTTGCAGGACCTGTCACCTATGGCTCTCTGACCCTGCCGGTTTGAGCCCTTAAAAGGACTGCTATAAAGTGCTCTCCCTATGCTGTCTAACGCTGTGTATGCAGCGCATACAGCTGTATCGGCTATAGGACTCAGGAGGACGGAGCTGCGACAGTGATGTCTGACACCAAAGACGCAGAAGGCAGATAATGGCGTCCGTGAAGAAAATGTCCGGTTTTATAATGCAGGGACATGTGACATGCAGATCCTATCACACATGCCGTTGCTTCTCTGGCTCAAAGTCAACTTAGCTGTGTGTGTGTCTGTGATTGGCTGACATGCTGGCCCGCCCCACAAGACGCGCGCACTTAGGGAAGGAAGACAAGAAAAAAAAAAAAAAAATGGCGATCGCCATTATAGAAACAGCAGTGATCTGAAGGCGCTGTTCACGCACACTATACACTGAAATGTGATAATAGTTTGATTCACAGAGTGACTTACACTATTACAGCAGAAACCAAGCTATGATTTAGCTGTTTTTTGGCTGCTAGAACCGTTCTCGAACGTTTCTAGAACTATCGAGCTTTTGCAAAAAGCTCGAGTTCTAGTTCGATCTAGAACATGCCCCAAAATCACTCGAGCCTAGAACTGGAGAACCACGAACCACGAACCGCGCTCAACTCTATCCAGGAGCTTTGGTTCCCTGAGTTTCCAATAGCAAATGTCTAGAAAAAACTCTGTCCATTGGCACAACTCAGCAAGAAAACGAGAAGACCGAGAAGATATATTTCATTTATCTTAATGCCACCTTATTAACAGCACTAAACCCTTCTATTATGTCCCTTAGCCTTTTGAGCTTATCCTCTGGTAAGCGGAAGACCATGCCTCTGGTATCGATCTCAGTGCCTAAAAACTGTATTATAGTAGCCAATCAGAATACAAAAGGATGCATAGGAAGCGTGACTTTATTTCAATATTTTAAAACAATCCAATAAAATGAAGAAAAGTCACTCATACAAGATCCACAGAAGTTGTATAATACATACATAAATCAAAACACTATAAGGCCTGTTTCACACGTCAGTGATTCTGGTACGTTTGTGCTTTTTTTTAAACATAACAGAATCACTGAGATACGCAGATCCATTATAATGAATGGGTCTGCTCACACATCAGTGATTTTTCACTGCACGTGTCTCCGTGCGGCGTACCCGCGTGTCCGTGATTGCTGCACGGAGACATGTCCATTTTTTTCTGGCATCACTGATAGGATGTCCATAAGGTGGCAGCAGAGCATAACAGAAAAAGGTGCCTATTGTGCACTGAAAAGACCCAATGTGATGCACCAGACATATAGAGCCCTAATGGATTCACAAATATAAGATATATCATGAATGACTACTGCATAATGAACGCTAGCATGAAAAAAGAAAGGAATCCATAAAAATAAATAATAAATGGTGCACATATGTTAGAGCCCCACCGAAGGACAAAAAAAGTCTGATGGAAATAGAGAGCATATAGGAACAATAAGAATGTGCAACAGAGAGGAAGGTGAGAATGCAGGATCAATCACTGCCTGTCAGATATTAATAATCAGGGAAATAACTCTGGAGCAGACGCACAAATTAGGGTCTTACCTGGTAAGGTAACAAATAATTAATAGTAGTTGCACTCACCTATTAAGGTTGTGCCAGTCACAACCCCTAAATGCACGTTACAAATGGCGACAGCCGCAGCCCCTAGTAGAAGAGCAATAACGTATAGGAGGAAAATCGGGTGCGTGCCGCGCTGTCACCAAAGGAAACTGATGTTAATTATTTCATCTCTTTATTCTTTTTTCCGGTCAATGTGTTTCAGAGATCACTGTCTCCTTCATCAGGGCAAAAAAAGAACAGTATGCAATCAAAGGAGGAAGAACCTCTATATATACACATATGGAGCTACGTCAGAGGACTGACTGCTGTATTTCAAATACTGCCGGGATGGTCAACTGTTACAATACCGGCCATAAAAGTTCTCAAGTGATATATTGAGAAACATTTATAAAATCACTGGGGTATAGTGTTTCAAATTTCATCAGCTTTTTGAGACAAAAATCAGAAAAAGAAGAAGAAGAAGGACAAAATGAAAAAAAGAAAAAAAAGAAGAAAAAAAAAACAAAAAGGGAGCATTGAGCTCCAGACCCTGTATTGAGTCTTAGAAGTGTAGTGACAAGTGCATCTGTCCACAACCCTGTAAGGGTGAACGGGATGACGGACAAGAAAAATTATGTTCGTGGCAAAAAATGGTGGTGTTGCTATATAAAATTGCATTAAGAATAAAGAAAGGAAAAATTTCTTTATAAAAGTAGTGAAGAAAAAAGTGGAAAAAAGGGGAGTGTAAGCCATTTTACTAATAAATAGTGATGAGCGAGCATGCTTGTTACTACTCGGTACTCGCACGAGTATCACTGTACTCGGTCTACTCGACGGGGACCGAGTAATCTCGCGATACTCGTGCTGTACTCGTGGTCTTCATCCCTGCATGTTGGCGCTCTTTTGAGAGCCAGCCCTCATGCAGGGATTGGCTGGCAGACCACTGCAATGCCACAGCCCTGTTAGCTGTGGAATTGCAGTGATTGGCCGGCCTGCACAGCGTGACCGAGCCTTTATACCGGCGGGCGCGCTGTGCTCTGCTCACAGCTATCCAGACAGTCAGTGCAGGGAGAGGGTCGCTGCTTCAGGGAAAGGTTTGCGGCCCTTTATAGCTATTTCCGTAGCAGGGCTGCAAACAGTGTGACCAAAAGTCCTTCTCAGGACTATTCTAGTTGTATACAGGCAGGCAGGGTATAGCCAGGTCGGAGTACAGTAGCAGAGTCCTTCTCAGGACTATTGTTGCTGTATACAGGCAGGGTATAGCCAGGTTGGAATACAGGCTAGTGACCAAAAGAGTCCTTGTCAGGACTATTGTAGCAGTATACAGGCAGGCAGGCAGGCAGGCAGGGTATATAGCCATTCCTAGTGGTGACCGTATACCAGCCTTCATCATATCTGGGGCTGGTGTACACAGTCTAAAACAGTCCTGATAGTGTCAGACTTCTCAGCAATTGTCGCTCCTAAAACCTGTTAGGTTCTTAGTGCGTCCGTGCTTGCATTTAAAAACCGCACGTGTGTGCCTGTCGGTGGCAGCGTACAGGTGCACTTGTGTGCGTTTTTACCAAACTATTATATAACGCACAAGTGTAGTGTATAATACACGTCAGTCAGCAGTGGCTGATAGTGTCAGAGTTCTCGTCATTAATTTTTGCTCCTAAAACCTGTGTTAGGTTCTTAGTGCGTCCGTGCTTGCATTTAAAAACCGCACGTGTGTGCCTGTCGGTGGCAGCGTACAGGTGCACTTGTGTGCGTTTTTACCAAACTATTATATAACGCACAAGTGTAGTGTATAATACACGTCAGTCAGCAGTGGCTGATAGTGTCAGAGTTCTCGTCATTAATTTTTGCTCCTAAAACCTGTGTTAGGTTCTTAGTGCGTCCGTGCTTGCATTTAAAAACCGCACGTGTGTGCCTGTCGGTGGCAGCGTACAGGTGCACTTGTGTGCGTTTTTACCAAACTATTATATAACGCACAAGTGTAGTGTATAATACACGTCAGTCAGCAGTGGCTGATAGTGTCAGAGTTCTCGTCATTAATTTTTGCTCCTAAAACCTGTGTTAGGTTCTTAGTGCGTCCGTGCTTGCATTTAAAAACCACACGTGTGTGCCTGTCGGTGGCAGCGTACAGGTGCACTTGTGTGCGTTTTTACCAAACTATTATATAACGCACAAGTGTAGTGTATAATACACGTCAGTCAGCAGTGGCTGATAGTGTCAGAGTTCTCGTCATTAATTTTTGCTCCTAAAACCTGTTAGGTTCTTAGTGCGTCCGTGCTTGCATTTAAAAACCGCACGTGTGTGCCTGTCGGTGGCAGCGTACAGGTGCACAATTTGCACAAACTTTGATATAACGCCCAAGTCTAGTGAATACACGTCAGCACAGCATTGCAAAATGCGCAAGGGCGTTGGCAAGGAACAAGGAAGTGGACGTGATGGTGGTGCAGGCAGAGGCCGAGGTCGTGGGCAAGCTCTAATTTTGCCACAACAAAGGGCCACATCTAGTCGCTCGCACGTCCTGTCCCAAATTCTTGGGGACCGCAGCAGTACACCGCTCTTGAACCAAGACCAGTGTCAACAGGTTGTTAGTTTGATAGCGGATAATGCTTCCAGTCAGATTGGCACCACCACAAACACTCTGTCTTCCACACGGTCAAGTGTCAGTAGCCGTGATACTGCACCGCACATTTCAGAACCTGATCCTCCTTCCTACCACAAGGCTGAGTACACGTCCTTGGACATTAATGATCCCACACTTGGACACTCGGAAGAGCTGTTCACGTTTCCATTCGCACATTCTGGCCTCTCGCCAGCTCATGTTGAAGTGGGTCATGAGGAGATCGTATGTACAGATGGCCAAATATTTGAGCAGCCACGTTCTCACGAAGTTGGCAACGTGTCTCAATAAGGGGTGGACGATGATGAGACACAATTGTCAGGAAGTCAGGAGGAGGAGCAGGGTGCGGAAGAGGAAGACGACGTGGTGGATGATCCAGTAACTGACCCAACCTGGCAGGAGGATATGCAGAGCGAGGACAGCAGTGCACAGGGGGAGGGAGGCGTATCATCCCAACAGGCAGTAAGAAGCAGGGTGGTGGCTCCAGGCAGAAGTCAGGCAACCGTTCCCCGGAACAACAACACGACACAAGGTGCCTGTACAAATGTTAGGTCTTCCCGAGTCTGGCAGTTTTTTAAGTTGGATCCAGATGATTCTAAAAAGGCCATTTGCAACACCTGCCGTGCCAGCATCAGCAGGGGTACCAAAACTAGCAGCCTGACCACCACCAGCATGATCAGGCACATGTCAGCCAAGCACCCGACTTTGTGGGAAGTACAACAGAGTCGAGGAGCAGTGCTTGCTAATGTCACTGCTACGTCTTCGCTGGTTGTGCATGCGAGCCAATCCCCTGTCCATGCTGCCTGCGAACAAGCCTCCTCCGGTCCTGCACCTGCAGTTGCCTACTCAGAAATAACACCATCATCAAGCACGTCCTTGTCCCAGCGCAGCGTTCAGTTATCCATTCAGCAAACCTTTGAACGCAGGCGCAAATACACTGCCAACACCCCACATGCCACAGTTCTAAATGCTAACATTTCGCGACTGCTTGCGCTGGAAATGTTGCCTTTTAGACTGGTGGAGACAGAAGCATTCCGCGACCTGATGGCGGCAGCTGTCCCACGTTACTCGGTCCCCAGTCGCCACTATTTCTCCCGGTGTGCCGTCCCCGCGTTGCATAACCACGTGTCACAAAACATCACTTGTGCCCTGAACAACGCTGTTTCACCCAAAGTCCACCTAACCACAGACACGTGGACAAGTGCTTATGGGCAAGGCCGCTACATCTCGTTGACGGCACACTGGGTTAATATTGTGGAAGCTGGGACCCAGTCTGAGCGAGGGACGGAACACGTCCTTCCCACACCAAGGTTTGCAGGCCCTACCTCAGTCAGTGTTTCACCCACACTCTACAGCTCCGGAATGTCATGCTCTTCAGCCTCCTCCTCCTCCTGCGCATCCTCATCCACTGTACCCTCCACACCAGTCCCAAGCTGGAAGCACTGCAGCACTGCCTCGGCGAAGCGGCAACAGGCTGTGCTGAAGCTAATCTGCATAGGTGACAAACCCCACAATGCAGAAGAGCTGTGGACAGCTCTGAAACAGCAGGCAGATCACTGGCTCACACCTCTGAACCTAAAGCCAGGAAAGGTCGTGTGTGACAATGGCCGGAACCTGGTGGCGGCTTTGAGGCGAGGCCAGCTGACACATGTTCCATGCGTGGCCCATGTGCTCAACCTCGTGGTTCAGCGGTTTCTAAAGTCATACCCAGAGCTGTCTGATCTGCTGGTAAAAGTTCGCCGCCTGTCTGCACATTTTCGAAAGTCACCTACTGCTTCAGCCGGCCTTGCCGGCTTTCAGTGCAGTTTGCATCTTCCGGCTCACAGACTGGTGTGTGATGTCCCCACGCGTTGGAATTCAACTCTGCACATGTTGGTCAGGATATGTGAGCAGAAAAGGGCAGTTGTTGAGTACCTGCATCACCTAAGCCGTCGGGAAATGGGTCAAACTCCACACATAACACCTGAGGAGTGGAGATGGATGTCCGACCTATGTACCATCCTCCAAAACTTTGAGGACTCCACCAAGATGGTGAGTGGTGATGACGCCATTATTAGCGTCACCATACCGCTACTCTGCCTTCTAAAACGGTCTCTGCTCAAAACCAAACATGATGCATTGCAGGCGGAGCGCGATGAGTTGCAGCAAGAAACAGTAGTGGGTGTGGGTGATAACACACAGCCCAGCCTCGTCTCATCACAACGTGCAGTGGAGGACTATGACGAGGAGGAGGATGAAGACATGGAGCAAATCTCCGGCCAAATTGAGGATATGACATGCACACCAGTCATATCCTCGGTTCAGCGTGGCTGGCCAGAGGACAGGGTAGATGAGGAGGAGGAGGAGGAGGAGGAGGACAGCATGTTCAGTCAACGTGTTGGTCAGGCTACTGAAGTCCTGGCTGTTAAGAGTCTGGCGCACATGGCTGACTTTATGGTAAGCTGCCTGTCTCGTGACCCTCGCGTTAAGAACATCTTGGCCGACAATCATTACTGGTTGGTAACACTGTTAGACCCACGCTACAAGGAGAACTTTATGTCTCTTATTCCCGAGGCGGAGAGGTCAACCAAAATGCAGCAGTTCCGGAAGGCCATAGTCACGGAAGTAGGCAAAGCATTCCCCTCACAAAACGCTAGCGGCATAGGTCAGGAATCAGTGGACAACCAAGGCGTACAGCCGAGAGAGGCACAAGTCCAATCCGCCAGAGGTAGGGGAACAGTCTTTAAGATGTGGGACAGTTTTCTCAGCCCCTCACGTACCACAGCCCCTGAGGTGCGGGGTAGTGCCACAAGAAATCCTAAGTTTGCCCAGATGCTCAAGGAGTACCTTGCAGATCGAACAACTGTACTCCGACATTCCTCTGTGCCTTACAATTATTGGGTATCCAAGGTGGACACGTGGCATGAATTGGCTCTCTACGCCTTGGAAGTCCTGGCCTGCCCTGCCGCTACCGTTTTGTCAGAGCGTGTTTTTAGTGCCGCAGGTGGAATCATTACAGATAAACGCACCCGCCTGTCAACTGAAAATGCTGACAGGCTGACTCTGATCAAGATGAACAAGGGTTGGATTGGGCCAGACTTCACCACACCACCAGCAAATGAGAGCGGAATTTAAAGTTTGTAACGGGAATTTGCCATGTACCTCCAGTCACCCATGGGTACACACTTCTGGACTTTGGATAATCGCTGGACTGCTCCTCCTTCTCCTCATGCGCCACCATGATGACCGTTACAAGAGTTAGGCCTTTGTTTCAGGTATACCCCCAGTGGTAAATTTTTTCGCCCATTCTTTGCAGAATGGACATTACAACGACAGGAGACCCGCTCCTTTGCAATGGGAACAATGTTTTGAGGCCCTCATGCACGTCTCTATGCAGGGACAACGTGGAGCCTCCCAATTTTTGGCTGCCCTGCCAAAGGGCTATACTATAATACACCCACTTCCTGACAATGGACACTTAATGTTTTGAGGCCCTCATGCACGTCTCTATCCAGGGACAACGTGGAGCTTCCCAATTTTTGGCTGCCCTGCCAAAGGGCTATACTACAAAAGACCCACTTCCTGACAATGGACACTTAATGTTTTGAGGCCCTCATGCACGTCTCTATCCAGGGACAACGTGGAGCCTCCCAATTTTTGGCTGCCCTGCCTAAGGGCTATACTATAATACACCCACTTCCTGACAATGGACACTTAATGTTTTGAGGCCCTCATGCACGTCTCTATCCAGGGACAACGTGGAGCCTCCCAATTTTTGGCTGCCCTGCCAAAGGGCTATACTACAAAAGACCCACTTCCTGACAATGGACACTTAATGTTTTGAGGCCCTCATGCACGTCTCTATCCAGGGACAACGTGGAGCCTCCCAATTTTTGGCTGCCCTGCCTAAGGGCTATACTATAATACACCCACTTCCTGACAATGGACACTTAATGTTTTGAGGCCCTCATGCACGTCTCTATCCAGGGACAACGTGGAGCCTCCCAATTTTTGGCTGCCCTGCCAAAGGGCTATACTATAATACACCCACTTCCTGACAATGGACACTTAATGTTTTGAGGCCCTCATGCACGTCTCTATCCAGGGACAACGTGGAGCCTCCCAATTTTTGGCTGCCCTGCCAAAGGGCTATACTACAAAAGACCCACTTCCTTCCAATGGGCACTTCAGGTTTACAGGCCCTCATGCACGTCTCTATCCAGGGACAACGTGGAGCCTCCCAATTTTTGGCTGCCCTGCCTAAGGGCTATACTATAATACACCCACTTCCTGACAATGGACACTTAATGTTTTGAGGCCCTCATGCATGTCTCTATCCAGGGACAACGTGGAGCCTCCCAATTTTTGGCTGCCCTGCCAAAGGGCTATACTACAAAAGACCCACTTCCTTCCAATGGGCACTTCAGGTTTACAGGCCCTCATGCACGTCTCTATCCAGGGACAACGTGGAGCCTCCCAATTTTTGGCTGCCCTGCCAAAGGGCTATACTACAAAAGACCCACTTCCTTCCAATGGGCACTTCAGGTTTACAGGCCCTCATGCACGTCTCTATCCAGGGACAACATGGAGCCTCCCAATTTTTGGCTGCCCTGCCTAAGGGCTATACTATAATACACCCACTTCCTGACACTGGACACTTAATGTTTTGAGGCCCTCATGCACGTCTCTATCCAGGGACAACGTGGAGCCTCCCAATTTTTGGCTGCCCTGCCTAAGGGCTATACTACAATAGACCCACTTCCTTACAATGGGCACTTCAGGTTTACAGGCCATCATGCACGTCTGTATGCAGGGGCATTGGTGAACCTCACAATTTTGGACTGCCCTGGCAAAGGAAAATACTACAAAGACTCAGTTCCTCAAAATGGGCACATTAGACTCAGAGGCCTTTATGTACGTCTCTTCTCAGGGACATCGGAGTGCCACACAATGTTTTACGTAAAATCTTTCATGTATTGATCTCAAAAAGTAACATACATTAGCTCTATCTCACTATTGGGTATGTGCCCTTAACATTTCCGCTATGAAAAATCATTTTGGTGTCATTTTGGAAGGTTTTCTGGTGAGTCCGTAAAAATGGCGTAAAACGCGGACAAAATTATTCACAGCTGTGACTTTTGAGTGATAAATGCTTCAAGGGGTCTTCCCCATGCTGTTGCCATGTCATTTGAGCACTCTTCGGAGACTTTTGTGCCATTTTTAGGGTTTCTACATGCTGCCGGTGGTCATTTCACAAAAATACTCGGGTCTCCCATAGGATAACATTGGGCTCGGTGCTCGGGCCGAGTACACGAGTATCTTGGGAGGCTCGGCCCGAGCTTCGAGCACCCGAGCTTTTTAGTACTCGCTCATCACTACTAATAAACCTAAAAAATAAAAATAAATTGAATAAAAATCATGAATGTTGTGTTATAACAGGAAATTCGGTGTAAGAATGAATATCCGGGATGAGAGTTCAGCGAATGAGTTATAGAAATTGTTACAAAAAGGAGTGTGTACGGTTTATGCGTAAATTTTCAGAATGCGTACATGAAAATTATATGTATGTGAGAATGTCCCCCATGCTTTGTAAAAAGTTATTTATGAAAATGTAAATAAAATATATAAAAATGCCTAATTATTTATAATTTATGAGAAAGATATATATGTATGGAAGAATGTTATAAGGTGTCCAAGAACCATAAAGAAAAAGGGTGCATATATAATGTTAGAGGTCTAGAGTTCCACCAGGCTATATCACCCCTAAAGAAATAGAAAGAAGACCTTACTACCTGTGTACCCCAAAAAAAGCTATATTTCTTAGCCAGGATTATGGTGGAGATATGCACAAGTGAAATAAGAATATAAAGTAATACAATAAGATTATAAAACCAATATGTGTGCATTCATGCACCACCCGGTACGCTACCCTTGCCAAATTGCTCACTCTAGATCCCCACACGATCCATGAAGCCGTTCCCCCGGTCACACCGCCTGCTGCCGGTTCCCACTCATCCCTGGGGGAGTTAGGCGAGTGGTATCGAGAGCTACATGTCGGCACTGATGATACCCCCATACACCACAAGGAAGGGGTATACCGGGTGGTACAGGAGTATGAGCGGGTTTTTAGCAAGCACCCTCTAGATTTTGGGCAGATTAAAGGGGTTCAACACCACATCCCTACCGGTACACACTCCCCTATTAAAGAGAGATACAGGCCTATTCCCCCTGCGCACTACCAATGCGCCAAAGACATGTTGAGGAACATGAAGGAGGCAGGGGTTATTAGGGACAGCTGTAGTCCCTGGGCCGCTCCGTTGGTGCTGGTTAAGAAGAAGGACGGCACCATGCGGATGTGTGTGGATTACCGGAAGATTAACCAGATAACGCATAAGGATGCTTACCCTCTGCCCCGCATCAAAGAGTCCCTGGCCTCGCTGAGAACCGCTAACTACTTCTCCACCCTTGACCTCACCAGCGGGTACTGGCAGGTGGCCGTGGCACCGGAAGACCGAGAGAAGACTGCCTATGGGACCGTTTTGCTGTACTTGGATGATGTGATTGTGTACTCACAGACGTATGAAGCCCACCTGGAGCACCTAGCCGAGGTGTTCGCGTCCCTTGCCAAGTATGGGATGAAGTTGAAGCCCTCAAAGTGTCATCTGCTGAAACCCAGAGTGCAGTACCTAGGACATGTGGTTGGTGCGGAAGGTGTCGCCCCCAACCCCGAGAAGATCACCGCCATCCAAGACTGGCCGAGACCGACCACAGTGAGGGAAGTGAGGCAGTTTCTGGGCCTGGTGGGATATTACCGTCGCTTCATTAAGGGGTACACAAAGAAGGCTGCCCCCATGCAAGACCTCCTCGTAGGACAGACCAATGGTGGTAGATCCCTAGTAGCCCCATTGGTGTGGGAAGAAAAGCATGAGGAATCCTTCCGCCAGCTGAGAACAGCCCTGACCGGAGAGGAAATCCTAGCGTACCCTGACTACAGCCGCCCATTCATCCTCTACACCGACGCCAGCAATGTGGGCTTGGGGGCTGTTCTATCCCAGGTCCAAGACAGAAGGGAAAAGGTAATAGCTTATGCTAGCCGAAAACTCCGACCGACTGAGAGGAACCCTGAGAACTACATCTCCTTCAAGCTTGAGCTCTTGGCACTGGTGTGGGCTATCACCGAGCGGTTCCGCCATTACCTGGCAGCAGCCAAGTTCACCGCGTACACAGACAATAACCTGCTGACCCATCTAGATACGGCCAAGCTGGGCGCGTTGGAGCAGCGGTGGGTGACCAGGTTAGCCAACTACGATTTCACCATCAAGTACCGGGCCGGCCGTACCAACGTCAATGCCAATGCACTCTCCCGGATGCCCCACCTGTCGGAAGAGGGGCCAGAGGATGATGACCTCGAAGAGATCGAGTTGCCTGCATTTCACCGGCCATTCACTGAGAAGGTGCACGTCTACCAACAACGGGTGAACCTGGATCCGCTGCCCCGACAGGACTGGCAGGAAGCTCAGGACCAGGCACCTGCTGTCCGCCTGGTCAAGACTCTAGTGGAACAGGGTTCTGCTGGGATAGACCCTGCTGCCCCTGCCGAAGCCCAACGTCTGTGGCAAGAACGGACCCGGCTATACCTACACCAGGGGAAGTTGTATCGCGAGCTGATTAATCCAAAGACTCACGAGAAGATCCGCCAGCTGGTGATTCCCCAGGCTAACGTGCCCACCGTCCTGCAAGCATACCATGATGGTGCAGTGCACTTCGGGTGGAAGAAGCTAGAGATGTTGTTAAGAGAGCGGTTCTATTGGAGTGGAATGCGGGAATCTGTGGAGGCCTGGTGCCGAGAATGTGGCCCTTGCGCATTGAGAAGGAAGGACGAGGCCAGCCAGAAGGCACCCCTACACTCGATCATTACACACCAACCGCTGGAGCTGGTTGCCCTTGACCATGTAAAGCTCACCCCCAGCCGAAGTGGGTACACCTACGCTCTGACCATCGTAGACCACTACTCGAGGTTCCTGGTGGTTATCCCAGTTAAGGACTTAACCGGCCGCACCGCTGCTAAGGCTTTCCAGGCTTATTTCTGTTGACCGCATTGGTACCCGGAGAGGGTGCTTACCGACCAGGGTCCGGCCTTTGAAGCAGAGGTATTCCAGGAATTCTGCCAGTTGTACGGCTGCAAGAAAATCCGGACCACGCCTTACCACGCCCAAACCAATGGCATTTGTGAAAAGATGAACCACTTGGTCCTGGGCCTCCTCAAGACGTTACCACTGGAAGAGCGGAACCTGTGGCTGGAGAAGCTACCTGACCTGGTCGATATGTACAACAACATCCCTTCCAGCTCTACGAAATGCACTCCAGCATACCTGATGAGAGCTCGTCCCGGCCGGCTACCAGTGGATCTGGAAATGGGCTTGGAAGCTTCAGAAGCACTCCTGTCGACAGCTGAATGGGACACTCGGCGGAGGACACAGTACCGACAGGTCCAGGAGTATGTTGAAAAGAACTTGTGCCGGAGTCGGGGACAACAGGAGCAGTGCTTCAACAAGAAGGCGCCTGCCGGTTCCTTCCAACCTGGGGATGTAGTGCTGAAGCGGAAAAGAAGGGCCCACAAGCTGGATGATCAATGGGAAAAAACCCCGTATGTAGTCCAGCCCACAGGATGGGAGAATGGGAAGGCCTACCAGATCAGCCGTGACCAGGGGGGGACTTTGGCCACGGTTTCCCGAGACCACCTGAAGAAGTGCCCACCAGCATTGAGAGTAGCGGATGAGGCTCCAGTTCCCAGTCCAGTGGAGAAGGAAAAAGAGGTAATCCACACCATGATGGGTGATTTTCCAGCAGACTGGCCTACACAGAACGGTGCGGTGATCCTTCCAGTGATACTGTTCCCACAACCCGTGGATGAAGAAATGATGGAAACGGTTAACCGCGAGCCAGTGCCCAGGGATGTACCTGTACCCAGCTCCCCTACGCCTCCGCCTGCCCCACATGATAGCAGGGAGGAGGAACTGACTGTTCCCTCTGCCCCACTGCCTGTCACCACTGACACCGGACCCCGAAGGTCCACTCGCCCCAACCTAGGTAGACCCCCACTTAGGTACAGGGAAACTACTCTTTAAAAGGGGGGGGCTTTATGTGTTGAGTGTACCAGTTTGAAAGTTTTAAATGATAAGTAAAGATGATCAACCAAAGAAGTTTACCTGATTGAACCGTGATTAAACCGGCCGTTGCCGGCAACTGTTGTCCCCGTAGGGACTGTGCAACCATTGCGTAAGGAACTGCTTACGGACAAGCCCGAGAACTTGCAGGGCAACCACAAACTTAGTGCAATGTAAATAAAAATGTTTGTTGGCTTGACACCGTTACCGCCTCCGGAGAGGCTGATTTGGGAGGATGGGCCTGGAGGAAAGGGATGGCCTAGGCCCGCCACTACCGTAACCGGTGGCGATCCTCCGGGGGTTCAGGGGTCCCCTTGGACGTGGGCCCCCTGAAAGAGACAGAACCCGCTCGGGCAACTTGGTGCTGGACTGGGGTCAAGGGGTGCTGCCCGCTTCTTAGGGGCAGCATCAGGGCCAGGTTGTTTGGGTGGGAGAAGAGCGGAAGCTGTACCGTTGTAAAATGTTTATGATGCTTTTACATGTTTTACCGTTTTATTCTTTTTCAGTTGTGAAAATAAAACCGGTGATGGACGGGCAGCCCGCGGACGGTCTGCATTTTACTATAGGGGAATGTGGCGCCCTGGACAAGCCAGGTCGTCACAGGTACTACACCAACACACTCTACACTCCGGCTAGGCACACCGAAGCTAAACACAAATCCTAGTTGCCTTCCTCCAGGGGCTGATGTCCACACCAGGGGGTGGGCCAGGCGGTTGATCCCACCCACCGAGGAGTTCACAGTCCTGGAGGCGGGAAAAGGAGTCAGATTAGAGATCAGTTTTGGAGTTAGAGAAGTGAAGAGGAGAGGAGACTGACCGTGTCCGGGTGTGTGGCCCGGGCACTCAGCAAGGTTGGCAGACGGTGGTGACCTTCTGCAGGAGAGGCTGATTGGAGTGAACCGTACGGACCGGGGATGGGCGGTGGCCCGCCGGTACCAGATCTGGGAGTGAAGAGAAGCCAGCACCATCCGGCAGGGCCTACGGACCCCGACCAGGCTAGGAGTCGCCGTAAAACCGGTCAAATCCGTTAGCGACAGGAACCTCCAGGGTTTCCCAGCAGTCAAGACCCGATTGAAGGCAACAGCTCACACCGTAGAGGGAAGCACAGTCACCGCCAAGGCTACAGTTCCCAGGGCCAGAGCCTGCGGGCAAAAGGGGCTCCCTCAGCATCCATCCAAGCTGGGGAGCGGGTTACCGGTGGGAAGCCCGCTAGATTTTGGGGGAATAAAAGGGGTCCAACACCACATCCCCACAGGTGCACACCCACCCATCAAAGAGAGCTATAAGCCAATACCACCTTCACATTGCCAGTGTACCAAGGACATGTTGAGCAACATGAAGGCGGCTGGGGTTATCCGTGACAGTTGTAGCCTTTGGGCAGCTCTGTTGATCCTGTTAAAAAAGAAGGACGGCACCACTCCCCGTATTGAGGAATCGCTAGCTGCATTGAGAACTGCAAATTATTTTTCTACCCTTGATCTCACTAGTCACTATTGGCAAGTGTCCGTTGCTGAGGCAGACCGGGAGAAGACCGCCTTCGCCACCCCTATGGGTCTCTGCGAGTTCAAAAGCATGCCCTTCGAGCTGTGCAATGCGCCAGGAACCTTCCAGAGGCTGATGGAATGCTGCTTGGGACAAGATTTTAGGGTGTATAAAAAGGGAGATTAGATCCCGTGATCCCAACGTATTGTTACACCTCTATAAATCACTTGTAAGGCTACATCTGGAATATGGGAACCAGTTTTGGGCTCCACATTTTAAAAAGGACATTCAGAAGTTAGAGTCAGTTCAAAGGTGGGCAACTAGACTACTACAAGGAATGGAAGGCCTCCCATATGATGACAAGTTGAAAAAGTTATTAAGTGATTATTGGCTGCAATGGGGCTTTCTGGCTGGTGCCAGCCTCTCTTCTTAGCACACAGGAACCACAATCCCTACACCATGCTTCAATGGATTCTCTCATCCCAGCCCAGTAAAACTACATATTTTACACAGTCATAAGCAGCCAAAAGGGATCTATTCTATTCAATTGCAAATGATCTAGATAAGACTGAGAATAAGATACTGCACGGGACATAGCAGAGTTGGTCAAGTTGAGTGGAGATGAGTTTGCTATTTGGCACAGCTTTTTGCATCAATAAAGCAAGTAAAAGGTGTGAAAGATAAAAAAAAGGGTGAAAGTGTGAAAAGTGAATTGGCCAAATTGAGGTGCATATAAAGTTTTTGCTTTCTTTCAATTCACTAATGGGGCTCATTTGAATCAGGTGAATTGAGTTCTGCTTTTGGAAACTGGGTTAAGAAGGGGTGCACCGGTCCTGGAGGTACTGCAATACCAGGTCAATGCGTGCAGTGGACAGAGCAAGATTTTTTCCATCTCCTTGTTCTAAAAATCCATTTAATATATGGTCCCCAGAGAGGGGACGTATCAGATATTAAACTGATAAGAACAGATTTAATTTTTTTTTTTTTCTGTTTATCAGTAGGACTTCAAAATAACAAAGGTGATCGCCTCCCGTTGCCTGGGAACCGTCCAGGCACAAGAGGGCTATGTGTCACCAGAAGGCGCACACACTTCCTCAAGGCCGGCAGACGTGCAATCCCAGGCACCTTCCAGTACCGACCAAGGTAGCGTCCTCCGAAACTACACTTGATCTTAGCCAAAAGGCCGAGAAGCTATAACCCGAATTGGTTACGGCCTTGAGTGGCACCCTGGCCTATACCGGACACATCTTATGGAGAGGGAGACAAACCCACGCCTACAGAAGACATTTTGTCACCCAAGCCAACCCTTGAAAAGGCTGTTTTGCAGAGCAAAAACAAGAAGAATGGTGCTTTTTGCAGCCGCCGCCCACTGCAATAAATCTGAATAACTCCTCCTTTTGGACACAAGCACCTCCCCTCCCCCTTGCAGTCTTTCCAATTCATGATACAAAAAGACGGACGGACAGGACAGGACAGGACAGGCTGCCTGACTTTCCGTCACTGCCACCCTTTGCCATCCTTGCCCGTAGAAAGCCCTTTCATCATCCCCAAACCCTAATCTTTTCCCTTCCCTTCCCAGATGCGTCTCACTCCCTTTCATTAGGAAGTGAGCGCAGCCTTTTCTCCGTTCTGCACATGCGCGACGTTAAACACAAATGCGCAGGCGTGCGTTCCATTACCCTCACTGCATTCCACTCCCATACAGGAAGTGGGCGCAGCTATTACTACGGTCGCACATAAAAGAACCCACGGCCACCACTGCACATAGCTGACTCCACCACAGGACACCCACTTCTACACCAACGCAGGTAAGACAGGATCGGCACCTCTATGCTCCCGTTACAATCAGGCTCAGTCACCATGTGATAACGCTCTCAACTCTTTAGTTGCAGGCTCCCCTTGCTTCACCTCCACTGGCTGTGCTGCCATTTCCTCTCCCACCTGGAAGGTATACTTTATTCCACTATTTTCCTGTTTCTCTCTTCCCCCTTTTCCCATAACCTACTTTTATCTGCATTTGTGGGGTATTTATATGCTATTTACATCATAGTTTTATTCATTAATATGGAAGGGAAGAGTGCCCATGAGAGTGTTGAACTGCGGAGAGCAAAAGATTAAGCTGCTCCGATTTGCCACCATTGATAAGCTGTTCTCAGTAGATACACATGCTATCCAAACAGCAGCATCCACCATTGCTTCAGCCCACCCATTCAGTGACAGCTCACCAAGTCAGCCAGAGGAGTGGTGTAAGGAATTACACGTAGGCACTGACTCCACACCTTCACATCACAAGAAGGGGGTCTACAGGCTAGTGCAAGAATACGAGCAAGTCTTCAGCAAACATCCGCTAGACTTTTGAAAAATAAAAGGGGTCAAACACTACATCCCCACAAGTGCACACCCACCCATCAAAGAGAGATATAAGCCAAATCTACCTGCACATTACCAGTGTACCAAGGACATGTTGAGCAACATGAAGGAGGCTGGGGTTATCCGTGACAGTTGTAGCCTCTGGGCAGCTCCGTTGGTCCTGTTAAAGAAGAAGGACAGCACCACTCCCCTGTATTGAGGAATAGCTAGCTGCATTGACAACTGCAAATTATTTTTCTACCCTTGATCTCACTAGTCACTATTGGCAAGTGTCCGTTGCTGAGGCAGACCGGGAGAAGACCGCCTTTGCCACCCCGATGGGTCTCTGCGAGTTCAAAAGCATGCCCTTCGAGCTGTGCAATTTGCCAGGAACCTTCAAGAGGCTGATGGAATGCTGCTTGGGACACCGAAATTTTGAAACGGTACTGCTATACCTTTATGATGTTATTGTTTATTCTAACGCAAACAAGATTTTAGGGTGTATAAAAAGGGAGATTAGATCCGATGATCCCAACGTATTGTTACCCCTCTATAAATCACTTGTAAGGCCACATCTGGAATATGGGGTAAAGTCCTGAGCAGGTTGATAACCATTGGTTTGAGCATGGTAGGGTGTAATACGCATCTTCCTGCATCGGTAAAAGCTGCAGAAGTCCTTGAAGATTTCCGCTTCAAAGGCAGTGCCTTGATCTGTGAGGACTCTCTCTGAGTAGCCATGAGGTCTGCATAAGTGTGCTTGGAAGACCTTCGCTGCAGTATGGGCCATTAGATCTTTGACTTGTACCACAACCATAAATCTCGAGTAGTTGTCTACCATCGTAAGTGCATACGTGAGCTCACCTCGATATTCTGCAACAAAACTCCCTTTTTCGATTTCAGTTTCAGCAAACACTCCTCTTCCTGTAGAAAATATTTATCATTACCTAAGACAGTCATTCTAATGCATGACAATATTAAGGCAATTTAGTTAAAACTTGTTTTAACTCACCTTTAAGGGGATTGATGTATTTCATGGTCAATCCAGGTTTGTCAGTGATGGCACTGACATAATGTATGGCGTCTTTTTCGGGCGTTATCCTTTGCCTTTTCATTGTGAAAATCCAGTTGCCTATATCAAAGCAAATTCTACTACTTGTAAAGTATGCAGAAAATGAAATGTAGAACATATAACATCAACTGCTTAGGAACGCATCATAGGTTAGTACTTAAAAGGATATTGTCATGTTCTAGTCATAATGCAAGCTGGACATTTTTCATGTTACCCTGTAATCGCCGGCCTGTTCTAATGCTCACAAGCCAAGATATAGGCTCAGCTGCTAAGGCTTCCCTCTGCCTTCTGAATGAAAATTGAATATGTCTGGCTCACTGTGTATATAGCAGGTGCTCAGAAAAAATAAGAGTCAATTCAATAGAAATAGCTCTGGCACACTATAGTGATCAATAACGTAAGAAAAGAACTCTTAGAATGCTGAAAATTCTTTATTTGTGCAAAAGGATAATTCATCCAACGTTTCGAGCTTGTTTTTAGGTCTTTATCAAGGATAAAGTTATCTAAGATCATAAAGGTTTACAAAACCATATAAACACGTAATTAGTACATAGTACAACATAACAGTACAATATATTGCTACTTGAGAGTACAATGGGTCAAATGACCATGATGCACATACAAAAAAATGTTCCAAAGCCATAGTGAAAACATTTGTACTGAGGAAAGAAAATTTCCACATGACCTATCTGGAGGAACATTCTGGATCAAACAACCAAAAATAGTCAAGCAGGTAAATACACACCTATATGGATAACAGGATGATATGTGTTCAATTGTATAGCGTCATTGCCATTAAGGTACAAATGGAAAACTTGCAATCCTATATAGTGAAGGAAATGAACACATATCATATCAAAGAACACAGGAACATGGGTGTGAGAAAAACCTCAATGTTTATACTTTGTTCTTTATAATGGTGTGAACATGTATATGTCTCAGTACCTTATGAACTTGAGAATTCTAGTGAGTAGATGATGAAAGCCTATTCCAGAACTGGAATCGGTAAATAATTGTAGGTGGAATCTAAATGAAAAGATGGTACAAGTGTTATCATGACACGTGGGCTATAACACAATGGACCGTGTGACAAAGAAGAAAGGAGAGAAAGAAGAGGAAGAAAATGGAACTACCTGTAACATTACGTGATAGTCACTGGTAAGTATCACTTGACAATTCAGGTGAAAAAGGATTCCTTTATTAAAGGGTTCTCAGTCGCCTCAGGATCATGAAATACTAGGGTAAATGATATGAGAATGGGTAAGAAGCACCACTAAAGGAAATATGAGATGCAGGACATATATCTATAAACCCCTGAACTACATGATAGAAATAAAAAGAAGAAAAAAGAAAAAAAAGAAGAAAGAAGAAGAACACATAGAATGCGGAAAGAGAATGGGTACAACTACCTGAGTTACTGCAGGGAGGCCCCTGGTAGGTATTGTGAGGGTTAGTGGAATTCCTTCACTGAAGGGTTCTCAGTTGCCTCAGGTTCGTGAAAAATGCTATAGACAAATAATGCCCGGAGAAAAGGGGTTCATATACAGCGAATAATGGTAATACAAGGTACATGTGTCCCATGTAATAGTATAAATATATATATATTGTACTAAGCTCTACACCAGAAATAGAAAGTAGTCCCTCTGCCTTCTGTCTAGGTGCCCTGAGTTATGTCCTGTAAACTGTCACAGTGACCTAGACACACATGTGTAGTAGGGGAATATCCCTGCTGAGATGCCAGTGCTAGAGCACTCGTTTGCTGTGGAGTTGAACGCTATGTGAGCAGTTCTTACCTTCAATGAGCAGAAGTCTCTTTTTTCAGATTTCAATATCTCTGTGGGTATCTGGCAGAAATATGGAATACTCTTTACTGCTAAGACCCTGTACACCACTCCCACTAAAGGGGGCTTTACACGCTGCGACATCGCTAAAGCGGAGTCGTTGGGGTCACGGAATTTGTGACGCACATCCGGCCGCATTAGCGATGTTGCTGCGTGTGATACCGATGAGCGATTTTGCATCGTTGCAAAAACGTGCAAAATCGCTCATCGGTGACATGGGTCTCCATTCTCGATTATCGTTACTGCAGCAGTAACGATGTAGTTCGTCGCTCCTGCGGTAGCACACATCGCTCCGTGTGACACCGCAGAAACGAGGAACCTCTCCTTACCTGCCTCCCAGCCGCTATGAGGAAGGAAGGAGGTGGGCGGGATGTTCCGGCCACTCATCTCCGCCCCTCCGCTGCTATTGGGCGGTCGCTCAGTGACGTCGCTGTGACGCCGCACGGACCGCCCCCTTAGAAAGGAGGCGGTTCGCCGGACACAGCGACGTCGCCGGGCAGGTAAGTATGTGTGACGGGTCTGGTCGGTGTTGTGCGGCATGGGCAGCGATTTGCCCGTGTCGCGCAACAGATGGGGGCGGGTACCCACACTAGCGATATCGGGACCGATATCGCAGTGTGTAAAGTAGCCTTTAGTCACATGACCAAGACTGTATCTGTGTCCCTACAACACACTTGAGACAAATGTGTGTGTGAGCCTGCATTGTGGGGTATATATAATATATTATAGAGCTGGGAAGGATCATTCTAAGCAGTGAGCTGTTCCAGTATTTGTAGGAAAATACCCAGTAGAAGCATCAAACACAGCACCAATACCTCCCATCAGTATTCCACCACAGTGCCATGTAACCCATGCCCTACACTCCCATCTACACCAATACTATACAGGCACAAACTAGTATATCTGACTAAAATCCCCCAAAATATGAAGAACGGCCTATAGTTGAGTGTGGATATAAAATCTATGTGAGCAGAGCTAGAATAGAAATCACTGATCGCATTGAAGTCATTCTGACCATAAATCACCATGATATCAAGGTGAGGAGTTGTGTGTTACTGCTGGGAGGAAAGGGTTAACAGTGGAATATTAAGGTGCATTTCTGTGTGCAGTGTTACTAGTCAATGTAACAATTCAGTATGAGCTGCTCTTGGTGCCGGGGGAGGGAGATGCTCTCCTGAGCAAGATAGATGGGGAATGAACATGATATCTATATAGTGTAAGGCAGGGGGTCTCAAACCAGGTGATCATGTCTGATCAACTGGTTACATTATGTCTGATTACCTTGTCTAACAGTTTTTTCTCCCCTTTCTTTACCTTCCAGGTTCCCATAGTCACGTGAAATATCCCTGTTGCACTTGATTACGGCTCACTATTCACTATAGGATGTCTTATATCTAACATCACACTCTCACCCATCAGCACTCTATAGGTTTGTATAAGGTATGCGCTTACACATCCGGTCCTCCATAGGTATTTCCACTTATGTAACACTATCCCTATGATCACTCATAACTCATACCCTTGTAGTCAATTACAGCCTCCTCTCTCCCCCCTCTCCTTCTCCCTTTCCATCTATAATTTTGCCAGTACAATATTAGTTTACATTAGGCACACACTCACATATTCCTTTCCTTAGTGATTTATTGTAATTCACATTCACATACAATTCTCTATGCCTGCCCCATTACTACATTCATACCTACTTGACCCTATCCTGATACCCCTTGTCTCACCTTGTTGGTCCCTACACCTGTTATCATGTCCTTTCCTGTGTCTGTCTTGTCACACAACACATTTTAGCATATAACTTGTGCTCCTTATTACCTGTCCTGCCTATTAGAATTATGTCCATTATGTCCATGCATGGCCCAATGAATCAAGTCTGCACTTCATATTCATGGTTTAAGCCTTTGGGTTCCAATGTGCCCAGAGTATATATCCAGAAAGATTCCCTTTCGTTGAGCTTCCTAATTCTATTGCCTCCTCTGCGTATGGCTTGGACATGTTCGATGACTTGGAATCTTAATTGGATCACTGTGTGATTATGCGTCACAAAATGGTGTGGGACTGGTAATAGAATCTGCTTACAATGTATTGTTGACTTGTGTTTAGCTCAAAGAAAGAGAATCTTTCTGGATATGTACTCTGGGCACATTAGAACCCAAGGGCTTAAACCGTGAATATGAAGTAAAGACTTGATTCATTGGGCCGTGCACCATGTCACCAAGTGTCCAATTGCATTGTCCAATGGCTCACAATGGTTATGCGTTTTCATTGGATGGATAATCAAAGCCATGTTTTTTTCCTTTCTGTTGGGTTTGTTGTGTGAGTAGCCTATAGGATTAAGTTGGTTACCGCAGGCAGTGGATTTAACTTCCTGTCTTTGGTCCAGTGGTAGATGGATTGTCTGGTCTATGAGCTGTTATTGGTTTGAATGCAGGTGAATGCCCATGGGCTGCTTATGACTGTGTAAAATAGTATTGATTCATGATGGATTTCAGACTACATGTAGATATCTTCAGTCTTTCTATCCACATCATTTAAATGAACATTATCCATGCAGCTTGAAATTCATCCAATAAGAGAAGCAACCTTGTACAACCAATCTGATAAGGGCACAGTATATCCTAAGGGAAGGTTATGGCTATAAAAGGGGACTTCTTGGAGTCACCAGGTTGTTGATGGATGTTGCATGATCTAGTCTAAGCTCTTAGGAGCTGGCTAGGGGATCAGAACCAGGATGCCTTGTGGACTCGGTCTAGGGACTTTGGCTTCAACTAGAGGATCACTTGGCTACATGGCTTCAATCTAGGGGCTCCAATTCCGATTGGAGATCATAACCGCAATCTAGGGATTTCGACTCCTGCTGCCAGGATTATACCATATCATCATACCAGAGACTACTTAAGGAAGAAACCCAGGTTGGACAATTTTGTCACCTGGCTACAGACTTTGCAGACCTCAGCCAGCTTCCTAAATCTGGCGCTATTCTATTGTCGGTGGGTGCCCGACAAATTACACAGCTATGTAAAATTTTGGTTTATGAAACTTCAAATCCAGTGACTGATTATTATGTTTTCTAATGTCCTGATTTAAAAAAAAAAAAAAATATTTTTTTTTAACCATCAAATATTGATTTTGTACAATCCATGTGTGAAGTTACATACAAGTGACATGAACAAGAAAAATACTTATTGTAACCAAAAATATTCACAATTTTATATATAAAATACATTTATTTATTGTACAGTCATTCTGCAACTTTATTAGAAATTTATTCTTGCACTTTTTCCTTTTCTCTAGATCCCCCTTTTCTCTTATAGAAGGCCTGTGGATCTTCTCTGTGAAGCATCCGGCAATCATGTTCACGTTTCATTTACTTTGGTATCGTCGTTCCATCTCCTTGATATTCCGATGAAAACCTTCTTGTTCTTCCCACCAGCACCAAGGTTTTCAGACAAGTAGTCCAAATAGGAATGTAAAAAATGTAACTTCAAATTCATTAGACAACCCAAGGCTTTGAAACGTTTCAGCATGTTCTCCACGATGGACTTAAATTTTGATTCTTTGTTGTTACCTAGAAACGTATTTATTGCTTCTTTCAAAGAGTCCCAAGCCCTTTTTTCAACAGTTTTCATTATTGTTTAAAACACGTCATCCTTCATTCATGGGTTTCTGAATATCCGAACCCACAAAAATGCTTTTGTGCTGCCCCTGTGCCAGCAGCCGCCGTTGGTCGGATCCAGACCTTCTAAGAGAGTGGCTCGACCCGGGGGTCTCGCGGACATGTCGAATAAAAGGAGGAATGTAGATGTATGGGCTAGGCCGTATTAAGTTTGTGACGCCACCAACGGTGTGTGGTGAGGTGGGACACCACCGCTGCCGTTATGGGATACCCGGGAGAGATGTAGTGGCAGCTGGATGTTAACCCCTCCGTGTGTAGGGATGATTGCCCCGGGGCCCAGTGTCTTTGTGCAGGGTATGGTGATGGCAAGGGCCGGCGCGCCTGAGCAAGCAGGGGGATGTTTGGTTACTCACAGTAAATGAATCACACGAGTCTTTCGGTAAACCAAAGGTGCTGGTGGCCTGCCGCCCCGGCCGGTTGCATTCAGGTCCCCCACCCAGGCTGGTGGTCGCTGTCCTTTACTCTGCACTTGTTTTTGTGTATGGTGGACTGCCTGGTCTGGAACTCAGGAGTCCGCTCCCGGCTGGAGTCCCTGAAACTTGGTACACAGGTACTTAAACATCTCTCCTTCTTTCAGTAGCGCTTTCACAAACAGCTTCATCAGTCCAAGCTTACAGTGGAGTGGTGGCAAGAGAACTTTAGGTGGGATCAACTAAGCTTTATGCAACAATGTTCTTGAGTCCCGGTTACAAAGATGTTCTTGTTGGCCAATTTTTTTTGCTCCAGTGAAGAGTCCTAACCTGGCTTTCCAATTCACACAAAAAGCATGTGTTCTGCCTTCTTTTACGTAATGCTGTGAATCTCTAGCATACAGCTAAACCCTAGTTCACATTTCAAATAAACAGACTGTGGAGTTCAATAGCCTTGATTTATTAGCTGGTAACGTGAACTTGATTGCAGTATACATGGAATATACAGTGAATATAGGAATATCCAAGATGCAGTTGAAGACAGAATACGGTATATCCAAGATACTGTTTTATACGGGTAAAAACTATAACAAGAAAATGATTACAGTCAGTACAGTGTTAATACAGAGTTAACATAGCATAACAGTACATGAGATGCAGTTCTTACGAGAATGTAGGTGAAAGGTCACTGCATCTGCAATACATAGAAATCTTATCTAGACAAACAAGACAGGGATGACACTAAAGGTGTAGAAGTACAATGTACAATGCATTTACTACACTCTTCCATCTAGGATTCTATCACTAACACATGTAATTTGCTTTGCTCACCGGATTACACTAGGCAGGGGTGAATGTACAGAGAGGTAAGTCGGCATGTCCTTTCCTGACAAATCCAAAGAGAAAATGGCTGCAGGCTTCTTCTCAGCTCAGGGAGGCATTCCTTACCCAGAATACATTTAGCTTAAAGGGAAACTCAGCAATTCAAAAGAATAACAATGACCTCTAGGGGTTGTAACAGAAATTTCAATGAATGACTATTAGCAGGCTGCCATGAGGCAGAACAGCATGGGTATTTAATATATCCTCCTTGCTGCCCAAGAAGCAATGAGAACATTTTTAGACCACCACATATTGACCATCCATGCTCCTTGTAGTTAAGTTTCTTGAGAATAAAGTCTAAATTCTCACAGCTTTCTTCCAAGTGCATAGCATGTGTGACGCCCTGGACTAGCCAGGTAGTCACAAACACAAAATCACACACACCCCCTCCCCTGGATAGTCTACATCAGTCACACAAAATCCTTGTTGCCTCCTCCAGGGTCTGATGTCCACACCAGGTGGGGCGGAGCCAGGCGGTTGGCCCCACCCACCGAGGAGTTCACAGGCCTGGAGGCGGGAAAAAGCAGTTAGTTTAGTTTTGTAGTGGAAAGTGAGAGGACAGAAACTGTTAGTGTCTGGGTAGGAGCCCAGGCACTGTCAGCAAGGTCGGCAGACGGTGGTGGCCGTCTGCAGGAGGTGGTACAAGTCAGCTGAACCGTAGGACCGGGGACGGGCGGTGACCCGAGGGGAACTGAACCGGTGAGCGGATCTGTACCAAGCACAAAGGCAGGGCCATTGGACCCTGACCAGGCTAGGAGCCGCCGACAATGGTCAAATCCGAGAGTGACCGGAATCCCAGGGGTTCCCTAACACCCAAGACCCGACAGAAGGCAACCGTCCACACCGTGAGGATAAAAAGCCACCGCCATAGGCTAGAGATCCAAGGGCCAGCGCCTGCGGGCAAACGGGCTCCCTCGGTACGTACACCCCAGCCATCCAGCCTCCCCGTACCGCCACCGGGCCCCGGGATCACCAACCCCTACCCACGGAGGGGGAACCAACATCCTAGCTGCTCCCTGCCATCGCTCCCGGGATCCCCGTCACCAGCAGTGGTGGTGCCCATTATCACCACGACCTGTGGGTGACGTCACTAACTATCTCCCCAAACAAACCACCCCCTTTTCACTCGTGGGCGAGGAGCGCTGCTCGAGTCCCCGGATCTGGCCCTCCGCTCGAGCCACCGAGCAGCAGCAGCAGCAGAAGTCCCCGAACCCGAGCGTAGCGTGCATGGCCCCTCTGCCCGCGACACATGCCCTACACACACTGAAGAATACTTACTGCCATTGAGCAGTAGCACAGCTTTCAGACTTTTTGGATGAAACAATGACGTGTCACCACTCGCTCACATTGTACTTAATGTTACATTTTCCATCAGCACAGGAACATCGCTTGAATACACTAGAGCACCATCTTCAGAAAAGTATGGAGGGAATCTTTTCAGAATTCTAACCTTTTGGAAACCTATTGTCACGCTCTCCGGGTCCCCTGCTCTGCCCCCCGGCTCACCTGCCACGCTCCCCGGCTTCCCTGCTTCGCTCCCCGGCTCCTCTGGCAGACATCCCCTGCTCCACGGTCTCCAGCCTCCACCACCTGCGGTCCCCAGGCGGCCCGGTCCCCGCTCCCGGCGCCCGTCGGCAGCCCTGCTCCAGGCCGGCTCCCCTGCTTCCTATACACCGCTCCCTGCCCTGGCTTCTGGCACCCGGGCCTCGCGCATGCGCATTAGGGCGCGCGCGCGGTCATTGACCCTCTCTTAAAGGGCCAGCGTCCACTGACAGGAAATTGAACACACAGGTACAGGGTATAAAGGGGTTTAATGTCCAAGTGGGCGGGGCCTGTTCTTCGTGTTTCCTAAGCTAGGAGTCAGGTCTCCTTGTGTCTCTGTGATATACTTACCTATCTCTCTTCTAGAGCCGCTCCTGCCTCGCCATCCGGTCCTGCCGATTCCCGAACCCCGAACGCTGACTATCTGCCATCCCGTCAGTCCGTACCATCTCTGATCCCTGTGGTGACCCGTCCTCTCGCTCCATCGGTTCCGGACTCTGCCTAACATCTCGGCCTCCGAACCTGAGCTCCGTCACCCGGACTACCATCAGTGACTCCGTGGTCCCAGGGACTTCTCCATTCCACTCTTTTGCACGGACTGTCCTGCTACCCGTAGTGCTCCGGCTACCGGACCCCTTGCCTTCATTAAGGTGTTCGGCCCAGTGGATTGTAAAAACCTTAAAATTAATACATCTAGTTATCAAATATGTTATAGTAAGACATATAAGTTCACAGTTCTGTTTATGTGGGAGGGCATAGTTTATTAATTAAGTTTTTATAAGGAATAAGTATTAAAATATCCATATTGAATATATATATGCTGAGCATGGAAGGATATATATAAATCCCTCCAGAAGCTTCCCGAAGCTTCCAGAAGGTTACGTAATATGGAACTATATTCAACTACGTTCCACTAGAACACCCTATATGGACTGAGCAGCTGGTATATAATACACGATGGAGGGGGCTAGGGGGCTCGCTCCTCCACTTTGCCTGCTGTGAGAAGACTCCAGTGCTGCAAGACATGCTGTCCAAGAGATGACATCTCCTGCCATGCCATTCTGGAACCTAAGAAAGTTGGGTAAAGACTTCCCATAGATCATTATGGACTAAATGAACTCTTTGCGTAAGCTATCAAAGTATATTATTTTTCCTTTCTGTAACTGAACCCTGGCAACCATTTTTAAATAGATAAAATACATTTATTTTTTTACATCTTTGGAAGTTCTTTCTTTCATGCGGCTTTACGTATTTGAAGAAAAAATATATTTAAGAGTATATTTTTTAACATTTTGGCGAGTCAGCTATTCGTGATTTTTTTTTATATATTTTTTTTTGTTGTTCCTTCACTTTGCATAAGGGGGGTCGAAGTTATCAAAGTCATAAGTATTTTAAGTATCTCCTGCAAAGGATCAGGAATCGACAATTTATAAAAATCACGCAGAACCTAGGAAATACGTATAAGTCAAGTTGCATGAATGTTTTTTTTAATGAACTTTAAAGTCTTTACAAAGTTACAGAAGTTAACTTTCGACGTATTTTTGAGCAAGAAAGATAAAGTCAGTCCATAAGAAGTATTGGACGTGCTGAACAAGGTGGATCAAGTCTTACAGGATCATCCATCAGATCATCTGATCATTTCAGGTAAGAAAATGGATTTTATCTCTTCATATGTTAAGCAAAGTAAACTTCAGTTCACTTATCCAGATATTTCTAATGTAGAAGAGATTTGGTTACGCTTTTATGAGGAGTGTGAACTTGAGAATTCACGTATAGAATGTGCAAGGTCTTTTAATAGAGAGAAACAGAAAATCAGAAATGTCTGTCATTTAGTCTATGATTTTCACAAGTTAATCGTAGAAAAGTGTAAAAATGGTGGAAATAGACAACCTGAATTGTCAGGAGAGTCAGTGACAGAGAAATCCAAAGACTGCTTAGAACCTGGAATGTCAGTCAGTGATATTGTGAATTCTGACTGTAATGTTGGCTGTAATTTTGTAAATCAGAATTTTGATAATGGCGGCAGACATGTGCTACGTAATCAAGGTCATTTTCAGGACACTGGGAAAGAAGCAGGAAATGACGTAGAGAAGCCAGAAGGGGGAGGAGCCAGAGTGGGAGACGTGCAGAAAAGACACGTGGAGAGAGAAAATGGCGACGATCAGTTTCTAAAAATAGAACAGGCCAAGTTAGGGATTACACTTAGAAAAAATTTATTGGACATATGCAAATTAATTCCCGCATATAATCCTAAAATACATGTTTGCAGAAATTCAGAGATATTTGAAAGTTCCATCGAGAAATTAAACTTAACCAATAGTGAGACGAATCAGTTATTCCGTATGTGGATACCTCAGCATTTCTTTAGACAATTGGCTTTGAAAAAGTTTTCTGACAATGAGACATTTGATTGTTCAAATGATAACGATATCATAAGGCTGAAAAATCTCATATTCTGTACAAGGAATGAATCTGATCCAAACTATGAGATGTTGAAGGAATTACAAATTGAACAAAATGAGAGTACGTTCTCATTTATGTCCGTTTTTGAACGTTTGTATAGGGCGGTTATTCCAAATGTCGGATTGGATGGAATGATACGTTTATTCATCAAGAAATTTAATTTCCTTGACAATGCCGCCTGTGCGGTGGCATTAAATAAAAAGTCCCTATTCGAATGTACGACATTTGTCGATTTTGTTAGAAATCGCCAAAGTCAATCAAAACAGAAATTAATTAATTCTGAAAAACCAACACAAAAAAGGGTGAGTTTTTGTGAAAAACCAACAGTGTCTCCCAGATCCAGATATTTCTGTGACAGGGTATATGCAATTCGGAGGAAGATGCATACGTGTTATAAACCATACAATCCACCCCAATTTTTATCATCTAAAAGTCTTTTTTCACAGGAAAAACCCCTGTCACCAGTGAAGGGATTGGTCACTGGGATTGAAAATCCCAGACAAATGATGAGTAATAGCTTTGAAAGACAGAAACAGGTGTCTTGTGCAGACTCTTTCCCTGGGTTAGGATTTGATAGCCAGCAACAGCTGGGTGGTTTTTCTGAGAGAGACATTCTCTCTCAAATAAGAGAAAACCTTGAATTACATAAGTTCAGGGATTCCTATAAGTTCAAAGGGAATCTAATAAATCGAATCTTTGAAGAAAAAATTAGGTATGGTCTTCAGTTAAATAAAGTGGATTTCTGGGTAAATTAATTTTATTGTTTGATAAATATGTTTATTCATATACAGTGAATCTATACATATATATATATATATATATATATATATATATATATATATATATATATATATTAAAGGTAGTGATAGTATATCAAGGTCATATTTTCATTTAGTCAAATGATAGTTAAATGTTATAAATTAATAATTTGATCTCTGTATATGAATAATAATATTTAAAATAAAACAATAAGAGAAAGTAACAGATTCAAAGTGTTTCATTTTTATCATAAATATGATAATAATTTTATTCTTTTATTTCCCTCAGAATTTATCAGTAAAGCAGATTGATGAAGTATTAACTTTTTATTTATACATATGTTCTTGTCCTCAATCAGGTAACATATTTTATTGGGTAAGATTAATCGCGAAAGCACGATTAATATTATTATTTCCTCAGGTACCAATTGCCAGAGAACTATTACTTTAATGTTTCTTTAAAGAATATATATCTTCTTTAGAGTTATTAGAGATGTAATCTGAGCTTTGGAGTGGTATAAAACTGCTTGCTGTCTTGGAATGGTGTTCCTTGCACGTGACCAAAGCATGTGACTTGGTACTAAAGCTAAAAATAAATGTTTGTTCCATGGTCATATGTACAGTCTGTAATTCATTGGAATTTGTTTTTTTCAAGAAGTACTTCAAATTAGTAACATAATCTTTGAAATGCGCATAGAATAATTGGGAATACAGGGATTTGTGTCCGTCAATGTTTTTATGTGAAAGTATATGTTACAGTCTTGTGTGCATAGATGTGTCTATGAATGATTGATTGTTTGAGCAGCTGCAAATGCTAAAGTCAGAGTACTTGGATCCAGGAAAAAAAAAAAAAAAAAAAAAAAGGGAATTTTTGTTTTAACTTCGAGGTTATATTATATTATATTATATTATATGTATGTATACTTTTAGATAATAAGTTATAGTACATAAGTATAAATGAAGGAATTTATACCGAATATATATATATATATATATTATTCTTAGACATATTTCTTTAGTATAGAGATATTAGGATTTTTTATTAAGGGTTTATTCTGAAGAGTTACATTCTAGAATAAGGTTATAACGTTTTGATTTTTTTTATGTCTTTTGTGTTAGTCACTTTTTTTATTGGTACATAGATTGGAAATCATTTTTCTTTTCAAATATGGAAGTGATATTTATAAATGGTCTTGAAGATTTACAACACAAATTTGAATTTAATTTAATCTAAACATATTAATTTTTATAATATCATATTTCATGATATTGAAAGGGAGAGGTTTGGTCTCAATCACACACATTTATATTTGATAAATATATGTGTTTACAGGATACTTTAATAATTAATATTTTAAGTACAAAGGAAGAATTGGGAATAAAAAAATATATTTGAAGTATATCATAATGCATTTATATACTAAGAGAAGTGTATTATTTGCAAGGTTACATGACTTAATTATTTTTATTGGTTATTGATAGGTTTGGTAATTTTATAAGATACTGGTAATATTAAGGTTATCTGGTAACATTAAGGTTATGTATTATTAAAGACATAGGTGTTATATACATAGAAGGCCTTATTTTTATTTCAAGTTTTATTTTTATTCCGATTTTCATTTTTCTTTTTATTCCTATTTTTTATATTAATTATTATTTAATATTCACATTTTTAATCAAAATCTAAATTCTACAATTTTTATTTTTTCTTCAGATTTTAAATATCTCAATTGAGAAAACACTTCAATATTTAGTTCAGTAATATCTAATATAAGAATATTACTTTATTAAATATGAATCATATTAAAAGGGAAAAGTTCCACTTTTTTGGAAGAAAAGATACTTCCTTCATCATATATACAATTGTTTACTTTCTGGTAATACATTATTTTTATATTAGCATGTTAACACAATAAGGATGAAGTATTACTTATAGTTACACATTTCCTTATAGTAGGTTATTTAATAAATAATAGACAAATCAAATAAATTAAATTAGAGTAATAAAGATGGAAGATTAAGGTACATCTAGGTTTACCTTCCTATATTTACAAATAATATATATTATATTTTTAATCAATAATAATTTATAATGGATATTGTTGTGTTTTGATGGTATCATCCAGTCTTTTCTAAAAGGTTATTTGCTTTGGTTTATAATTTACAAATGATCTAACTAATAAGCCACATTGTTGCCTTTCATATTTATAATATGATACATGTTATAGGTACACATTATATTGTTTCATATTTTATATTATATTTTGGTTACATTCAACACATTGCCACCTATGGGTTTGGAAGGGTAATGCACCAATGACAAAAAAGGTCATTACAAGAGAATACTATTGTCTATACCATTATGCAGTATTTTATCATTCTGAGTATCAATTATATTAATACTTTTACGATAATAATAATGACATGGTATTATAGTATTAGAGTTATGATACGCTGTGACATTTATTAGTGATAGTTATTGCCATATTTGGTATTTAGGTAGGGAATGAAGTCTTCAATCAAGATTATAGAAGATAAAACGACTTTATATTTTTCCTAAAGTTAAAAGGGATTCTGCAAAAGGTCCAAAAGGTAACGTCTCAAATAAGACTGTGAAACATACAAAATACACTTACCGCGTTAGCACCTCAGAAACACAGTGATCCTATGATTCCAGGATGGACAATGACACATGGTCTGTGCATTAAGACCTCCCTAAAGTTACTAAGAAGAGCAATGACGTGTTAAAGTTAACCCCTGTCGTGCTGACCAAGAACGTCTTAACATCTGTTCCTGGGTTATTTGACAACAGGCAGCATGAAAGGTGACTAGTGTAAATCACACTGCACAGACATCAAAGACTTTTGCTATTCTTCTACATTCATGAACTGTGGTTTATCAACATTGGCTATGGACTTTGCAATAAAAAAAAATAAGGTTTATGGACTTTGATCTAACAATGATAAACGCAATATGGGACTGTATAAATTGGTAACCATTCATTTTTATCAAAGGATTTATTTCTAAGAGACTGTGTTAATGCCGGATTACATCGGAGATAAGAAGACATCAACTCAGAGGACATCATATGGTGACCGGATTTGGTTTTTGCATTTCTTTTTAGGTCTAGCGAAGTATAGTTATATACATTTTTATATGATTGATCAGTCACAGTCTGTCATAACAGGAATCCACAATATTATATTATTGAACTTACAACATGAATAATGCAAATTAATTATTATTCATCATTATTATTGATATTAATCCATTATCGCCAAATAAGGAAAGAAGATTTGTTGTTTTAATGATGTATTAATTAATTTCGGGGTTATTCTACCCGCTTCAAGGGGGAATTGTAAAAACCTTAAAATTAATACATCTAGTTATCAAATATGTTATAGTAAGACATATAAGTTCACAGTTCTGTTTATGTGGGAGGGCATAGTTTATTAATTAAGTTTTTATAAGGAATAAGTATTAAAATATCCATATTGAATATATATATGCTGAGCATGGAAGGATATATATAAATCCCTCCAGAAGCTTCCCGAAGCTTCCAGAAGGTTACGTAATATGGAACTATATTCAACTACGTTCCACTAGAACACCCTATATGGACTGAGCAGCTGGTATATAATACACGATGGAGGGGGCTAGGGGGCTCGCTCCTCCACTTTGCCTGCTGTGAGAAGACTCCAGTGCTGCAAGACATGCTGTCCAAGAGATGACATCTCCTGCCATGCCATTCTGGAACCTAAGAAAGTTGGGTAAAGACTTCCCATAGATCATTATGGACTAAATGAACTCTTTGCGTAAGCTATCAAAGTATATTATTTTTCCTTTCTGTAACTGAACCCTGGCAACCATTTTTAAATAGATAAAATACATTTATTTTTTTACATCTTTGGAAGTTCTT
This sequence comes from Anomaloglossus baeobatrachus, assembly GCF_048569485.1. Lineage (NCBI taxonomy): Eukaryota > Metazoa > Chordata > Amphibia > Anura > Aromobatidae > Anomaloglossus > Anomaloglossus baeobatrachus. The sequence goes on along the minus strand of NW_027445030.1, from coordinate 403,787 downwards.
TCTTTCATGCGGCTTTACGTATTTGAAGAAAAAATATATTTAAGAGTATATTTTTTAACATGGATCCACCTCCTGGGTCTGCCCGTCCACCTGGCCCTAACACCTATAGAATCAGTGTTTGTGAAAAAACTGTACGTGATGATATTTTTTCAATATTTTTACTGAGTCCAATGATCGAAAGTATGAAAAAAATCACATCTTTCAAAAATTTTTACCCTTGGAAACCTGTGTTATTATTACTATGCACGAGCCCTAAATTGTCTGAAAAACAACAAATATGCTGGTTGGATAGACCTTGACCCCACAATTCAACGGCCACAATTAAGGAGAAAAGTGCTAAGAGAGTTAAATTTGCCCCTGAAATAACCCATGATACGGGCCAAGGAGGGACACACCATTTTGATCCGAAAATAGCCCAACACCATGAGAGACGGGCAAATCCGTGAAAAGACAAAGTTCCAAGCTACAACTGACGCAGGATCTACAGCACATACGCCCATTGTAATTGTTCATGATTTCCGGCCACTACGCATTTCAGCCTTCAGGGACCTGTTAATTCGAATGCTATGTCCAGGAGTAGAGATGAGCGAACCAGTCCCGGTTCGGCTCGAGGTCGGTTCGCCGAACGGAGCTCCCGTTCGAGTTCGGCTCGTCGAACGTTCGACGAACCGAACTCGAGCCAATAGGAAACAATGGCAGGCAATCACAAACACAGTAAAACACCTAGAAAACACCCTCAAAGGTGTCCAAAAGGTGACAAACAACTCACAACACAACACAAACACATGGGAAAGTGACAAGGACATATACTCATGCGAAAACAAAACAGCTGGACAAGGAAAAAGAGGAGGACACACAGATATAGGCATGGCACGCCATTCTAAAATCATGTAAAACACCGCAAGGTGACTCCAAGCGGAGTCTCCCTTTTATCCAAAAATTGGGCCACACAGACACCCACCCCATCAGTGGCAGCACTTGGGCCCTAGTTGCAAACAGGATGTTTTGATTTGCATCAAGCACATTCAAAAATACGCCATAATTAACCGTCCCCAGGATGACACCGGGGTAGGTAGCAAAGTCTTTCCTGATCCCAGCTCTGTTCATCTTGGCTTCTTTTAAAAACACAGCAAGCAAGGGTTACTCCAAGCGGAGTCTCCCTTTTTTCCAAAAATTGGGCCACACAGACACCCACCCCATCAGTGGCAGCACTTGGGCCCTAGTTGCAAACAGGATGTTTTGATTTGCATCAAGCACATTCAAAAATACGCCATTCTTATCCGTCCCCAGGATGACACCGGGGTAGGTAGATAAAGTCTTTGCTGACCCATGACTTGTTCATCTTGGCTTCTTTTAAAAACACAGCAAGCAAGGGTTACTCCAAGCGGAGTCTCCCTTTTTTCCAAAAATTGGGCCACACAGACACCCACCCCATCAGTGGCAGCACTTGGGCCCTAGTTGCAAAAAGGATGTTTTGATTTGCATCAAGCACATTCCAAAATTCGCCATAATTAACCGTCCCCAGGATGACACCGGGGTAGGTAGCAAAGTCTTTCCTGATCCCAGCTCTGTTCATCTTGGCTTCTTTTAAAAACACAGCAAGCAAGGGTTACTCCAAGCGGAGTCTCCCTTTTTTCCAAAAATTGGGCCACACAGACACCCACCCCATCAGTGGCAGCACTTGGGCCCTAGTTGCAAACAGGATGTTTTGATTTGCATCAAGCACATTCAAAAATACGCCATAATTAACCGTCCCCAGGATGACACCGGGGTAGGTAGCAAAGTCTTTCCTGATCCCAGCTCTGTTCATCTTGGCTTCTTTTAAAAACACAGCAAGCAAGGGTTACTCCAAGCGGAGTCTCCCTTTTTTCCAAAAATTGGGCCACACAGACACCCACCCCATCAGTGGCAGCACTTGGGCCCTAGTTGCAAACAGGATGTTTTGATTTGCATCAAGCACATTCAAAAATACGCCATAATTAACCGTCCCCAGGATGACACCGGGGTAGGTAGCAAAGTCTTTCCTGATCCCAGCTCTGTTCATCTTGGCTTCTTTTAAAAACACAGCAAGCAAGGGTTACTCCAAGCGGAGTCTCCCTTTTTTCCAAAAATTGGGCCCCACACACACCCACCCCTTCAGTGGCAGCAGTTGTGCCCCAGTTGTACACTTCACAGCTACATTTGCATCAAGCACATTCAAAAATACGCTATTCTTAACCGTCCCCAGGATGACACCGGGGTAGGTAGCAAAGTCTTTCCTGATCCCAGCTCTGTTCATCTTGGCTTCTTTTAAAAACACAGCAAGCAAGGGTTACTCCAAGCGGAGTCTCCCTTTTTTCCAAAAATTGGGCCACACAGACACCCACCCCATCAGTGGCAGCACTTGGGCCCTAGTTGCAAACAGGATGTTTTGATTTGCATCAAGCACATTCAAAAATACGCCATAATTAACCGTCCCCAGGATGACACCGGGGTAGGTAGCAAAGTCTTTCCTGATCCCAGCTCTGTTCATCTTGGCTTCTTTTAAAAACACAGCAAGCAAGGGTTACTCCAAGCGGAGTCTCCCTTTTTTCCAAAAATTGGGCCACACAGACACCCACCCCATCAGTGGCAGCACTTGGGCCCTAGTTGCAAACAGGATGTTTTGATTTGCATCAAGCACATTCAAAAATACGCCATAATTAACCGTCCCCAGGATGACACCGGGGTAGGTAGCAAAGTCTTTCCTGATCCCAGCTCTGTTCATCTTGGCTTCTTTTAAAAACACAGCAAGCAAGGGTTACTCCAAGCGGAGTCTCCCTTTTTTCCAAAAATTGGGCCCCACACACACCCACCCCTTCAGTGGCAGCAGTTGTGCCCCAGTTGTACACTTCACAGCTACATTTGCATCAAGCACATTCAAAAATACGCTATTCTTAACCGTCCCCAGGATGACACCGGGGTAGGTAGCAAAGTCTTTCCTGATCCCAGCTCTGTTCATCTTGGCTTCTTTTAAAAACACAGCAAGCAAGGGTTACTCCAAGCGGAGTCTCCCTTTTTTCCAAAAATTGGGCCACACAGACACCCACCCCATCAGTGGCAGCACTTGGGCCCTAGTTGCAAACAGGATGTTTTGATTTGCATCAAGCACATTCCAAATCAACAAGCATTTACTCTCCCCAGGATGACACAGGGGTAGTAAATTCCTTCTGGATCCATGACTTGTTCATTTTGATGAACGTCAGTCTTTCCACATTGTCACTGGACAGACGCGTGCGCTTATCTGTCAGCACACACCCAGCAGCACTGAATACACGTTCAGAGACAACGCTGGCAGCTGGACACGACAAAATCTCCAAGGCGTAACTGGAGAGCTCTGGCCATTTTTCTAGGTTTGAAGCCCAAAAGGAGCAAGGCTCCAGTTGCACAGTCATGGCATCGATGTTCATTTGGAGATACTCCTGTATCATCCTCTCCAGCCGTTGAGTATGTGTCAGACTTGTTGTCTCTGGTGGCCTTGCAAAAGAGGGTCTAAAAAAATGATGAAAAGATTCCATAAAATTGCTGTTACCGGCACCAGATACGGTCCTACTGGTACGGGTAGACTGTTGAAGATGACGAGACCGTCCCATGTTTGTCAAGTTACAACTGGGAGATTCCCTCCCTGCACCTGCACGGTTGTTTGGTGGAAAAGCCGAGCTAAGATCGAGTAACAGCTTCTGCTGATACTCCTGCATACGTGCGTCCCTTTCTATGGCTGGAATTATGTCACAAAATTTGGACTTGTACCGGGGATCTAATAGTGTGGCAATCCAGTAGTCATCATCACTTCTAATTTTGACAATACGACTGTCATGTTGGAGGTAGTGCAACAAAAAGGCACTCATGTGTCTTGCGCAGCCATGCGGACCAAGTCCACGCTGTGTTTGTGGCATAGAGGTGCTACCCGTTCTTTCTTCCTCTGACATCTCCCCCCAACCTCTTTCAACTGAAATTTGACCAAGGTCTCCCTCATCCGCTGAGTCTTCCATGTCCATGGACAGTTCGTCCTCCATTTCTTCATGTTCTCCTGCACCTTGCTCAACATTTCGCCTGCTACTATGCGCCCTTGTCGATCCCTGTTCCCCATGGTCCCATGCCTGCTGCGTTGGTGATGATGAACGTCTGGACCTTGGTGATGTTGTTGTCCCTTGCGCATATGAATCCTCCTGTAGTTCCTCCCCTTCATGTTGTCCCACCCCCTGACTCCGAATAGTGTTTAGCGTGTGCTCCAGCATGTAAATGACTGGAATCGTCATGCTGATAATGGCATTGTCAGAGCTAAACATATTCGTCGCCATGTCGAAACTGTGCAGAAGGGTGCATAGGTCCTTGATCTGAGACCACTCCATCAGGGTGATCTGCCCCACCTCTGCATCTCGTTGGCCCAGGCTATACGTCATGACGTATTGCACCAGGGCTCTGTGGTGCTGCCACAGTCGCTGTAACATGTGGAGAGTTGAATTCCAGCGTGTCGCCACATCGCATTTCAGGCGATGAACCGGCAGGCCGAAAGACTTCTGGAGCGATGCAAGTCGCTCTGCTGCGGCGCTTGAACGGCGGAAGTGAGCTGACAGTTTTCGTGCCCTGTTCAGAAGGCCATCTAGGCCGGGATAGTGTGTTAAAAATTGCTGGACGACAAGGTTCAACACGTGAGCCATACAAGGTACGTGTGTCACAATGCCCAGGCGAAGTGCCGCACCCAGGTTTGCAGCATTGTCGCACACGGCCTTACCAGGCTGCAGGTTGAGTGGAGACAACCATTTATTAAACTCGGACCGCAGAGCTGACCACAACTCCTCAGCTGTGTGACTCTTATTCCCAAGACATGTCAAGCTAAAGACCGCCTGATGCCGTTGCGCTCTGCTGCCAGCATAGTAATGAGGCGTGCGTGATTCCTTCTGCGCAGTGAGAACGCTGGTGGCCTGACCAGGCAGGCTTGGGGCGGAGGTGGAGGACCCAGATGAGGTGGAGGATGCAGAAGCTGTGGCGGAACTTGGACAGACAGAGGATTGACACACAAGTCGTGGGGACGGCAAGACTTGTGCAGCAGACCCTTCACCATCTATCACCATAGTTACCCAGTGCCCAGTCAGCGACATGTAACGTCCCTGTCCATGCTTACTGGTCCAAGTATCGGTGGTGAAATGCACCCGTTCACACACAGAGTTTCTCAAGGAAGCGGTGATGTTGTGTGCGACATGCTGGTGTAGCGCGGGCACACCTTTCTTAGAGAAGTAGTGGCGACTAGGCATCTGGTACTGGGGCACAGCGACAGACATAAGGTCTCTAAAATCCTGTGTGTCCACTAGGCGGAAAGGCAGCATTTCGGTAGCCAACAGCTTACAGAGGGATAGAGTCAACCTCTTAGCTTTGTCATGGGTCGGAGGAAGTGGCCTTTTATTTGACCACATCTGAGGGACAGAGATCTGGCTGCTGTGTGTAGACGGTGTTGAGTAGGGTGTCCCTGGAAAAATGCAGGTTTGTGAGGAAAGTGCAGGCGGAGACATGATGTTGCCTTCATCCAACGTTGGTGCTATCGATGTCTGAGAGAGCTGTACACACTCACTTGTTTCCCCTTCCAAACCAACTGACGACCTTACAAGCAAACTGCCTGTTGCGGTTACAGTGGTGGAAGTTTGGCGTGGAAAAACAGGTGTGACAGCTGTCCCCACAGTCCTAGAAGATGAAGAGCGCGCGGATGCACTGGAAGGGGCGGGCGGTGGATGGTTCGCTCTTGCAGCATTGCAGCACAGTGAGCTTCCCACCGGGACCTATGATATTTATTCATGTGACGATTCATGGAAGAAGTTGTCAAACTGCTGAGGTTTTGACCTCTACTAAGAGAATCATGACAAATTTTACATATCACATGATTTGGGCGATCTTTTTCTATGTCAAAAAAGGACCAGGCTAGGCAAGGCTTAGAGGCCATGCGACCTGTTGATCCACCCCGAATAATGCTCATAGGCAGAGTGGTGGCTGAGGATGCAGTTGTAGACGTGCTACCAGTGCTCCGACTCTGTCCAGAAAGGCGCAAGGTAACTTCGTCGTCGGTTGCATCCTCCTCCACCGCCTCTGTTGACCTCCTCGAGTGCCTGACTGGGGGTTGACAGTAGGTGGGATCTAGAACTTCATCATCAATTGTTGTGTTTGCACTCCCCTCCCCCTCAGACCGAGCCTCTTCTTGCCCTGACCAAATATTTAAGTTGTCATCCCAATCGGGTATCTGCGTCTCATCTTCATCAGTATGTTCCTCATTGTCTATAACCACAGGTGTTACAGTTTGTGACAAAGGGTCAACATTATGCTCAGAAACTTGGTCCTCACGGCCTGAATCAGAGTCACAAAGGTTCTGGGCATCACTGCAGACCATTTCCTGTTCTGTACTCACTGTAGCTTGGGAGCAGACCTCTGATTCCCAGGCTATAGTGTGACTGAACAGCTCTGCAGACTCAGCCATCTCAGTTCCACCATACTGTGCAGGGCTGATGGAGACTTCAGAGCTGGGAGAAATCAAGTGTGATTGGGATGACAACTCAGAGGACTGGTGTTTTTTGGATGCGGTACTTGAAGTGGCTGAGAGGGCACTTGTTGGACCACTTGAGATCCATTCAAGCATTTTCCTTTTTTGCCCATCATCTACCTTTCTTCCTGTTGTTCGTGTCCGTAAAAAAGGGAGCACATCGGATTGTCCACGGTAAGTAGTAGACATCTTACTTTTGCTGGTAGATGGTCTATCTTCAGCAGATGATAATGGAGCTTTGCCACTTTCCCCACAGACAAAACCTTTTTTGCCTTTTCCACCACGCCTCTTCCCCTTTCCACCAGCATCTGTCATTTTGCCACTCATGTTGATTGCGACAAGATTGTGGACTGAAAATGTGGTAGTAAAAATTGAGAGGTGGTGAAGATTGCAGTGGTGGTCTAGCTTTATTAACAGCAGAATAATAAAGAATAAATATCCCTGACAATGCAACTTAGTTATAATGAGTTGGAGTGTGCAACGCAGGCAGATGCGCTCTGCAAATGTCTTGGCACTAGTGGGACTATAGCAAAGTCCAATAGCCACGTATAGGATGCCACTAGGTACACTGAGTGTTTGCTAGTATAATGGCTAAGTTAAAATTAGTTGGAGTGTGCAACGCAGGCAGATGCGCTCTGCAAATGTCTTGGCACTAGTGGGACTATAGCAAAGTCCAATAGCCACGTATAGGATGCCACTAGGTACACTGAGTGTTTGCTAGTATAATGGCTTACTTATAATTAGTTGGAGTGTGCAACGCAGGCAGATGCGCTCTGCAAATGTCTTGGCACTAGTGGGACTATAGCAAAGTCCAATAGCCACGTATAGGATGCCACTAGGTACACTGAGTGTTTGCTAGTATAATGGCTAAGTTAAAATTAGTTGGAGTGTGCAACGCAGGCAGATGCGCTCTGCAAATGTCTTGGCACTAGTGGGACTATAGCAAAGTCCAATAGCCACGTATAGGATGCCACTAGGTACACTGAGTGTTTGCTAGTATAATGGCTTACTTATAATTAGTTGGAGTGTGCAACGCAGGCAGATGCGCTCTGCAAATGTCTTGGCACTAGTGGGACTATAGCAAAGTCCAATAGCCACGTATAGGATGCCACTAGGTACACTGAGTGTTTGCTAGTATAATGGCTTACTTATAATTAGTTGGAGTGTGCAACGCAGGCAGATGCGCTCTGCAAATGTCTTGGCACTAGTGGGACTATAGCAAAGTCCAATAGCCACAGATAGGATGCCACTAGGTACACTGAGTGTTTGCTAGTATAATGGCTTACTTATAATTAGTTGGAGTGTGCAACGCAGGCAGATGCGCTCTGCAAATGTCTTGGCACTAGTGGGACTATAGCAAGGTCCAATAGCCACGTATAGGATGCCACTAGGTACACTGAGTGTTTGCTAGTATAATGGCTTACTTATAATTAGTTAGAGTGTGCAACGCAGGCAGATGCGCTCTGCAAATGTCTTGGCACTAGTGGGACTATAGCAAAGTCCAATAGCCACGTATAGGATGCCACTAGGTACACTGAGTGTTTGCTAGTATAATGGCTTACTTATAATTAGTTGGAGTGTGCAACGCAGGCAGATGCGCTCTGCAAATGTCTTGGCACTAGTGGGACTATAGCAAGGTCCAATAGCCACGTATAGGATGCCACTAGGTACACTGAGTGTTTGCTAGTATAATGGCTTACTTACAATTAGTTGGAGTGTGCAACGCAGGCAGATGCGCTCTGCAAATGTCTTGGCACTAGTGGGACTATAGCAAAGTCCAATAGCCACGTATAGGATGCCACTAGGTACACTGAGTGTTTGCTAGTATAATGGCTAAGTTAAAATTAGTTGGAGTGTGCAACGCAGGCAGATGCGCTCTGCAAATGTCTTGGCACTAGTGGGACTATAGCAAAGTCCAATAGCCACGTATAGGATGCCACTAGGTACACTGAGTGTTTGCTAGTAAAATTGCTTAGTTTAAAAAAGTTGGAGTGTGCAATGCAGGCAGACGTGCTCTGCAAATGTCTTTGCACTAGTGGGACTATAGCAAAGTCCAATAGCCACAGATAGGATGCCACTAGGTACACTGAGTTTTTGCTAGTATAATGGTTTACTTATAATTAGTTGGAGTGTGCAACGCAGGCAGATGCGCTCTGCAAATGTCTTGGCACTAGTGGGACTATAGCAAGGTCCAATAGCCACGTATAGGATGCCACTAGGTACACTGAGTGTTTGCTAGTATAATGGCTTACTTATAATTAGTTGGAGTGTGCAACGCAGGCAGATGCGCTCTGCAAATGTCTTGGCACTAGTGGGACTATAGCAAGGTCCAATAGCCACGTATAGGATGCCACTAGGTACACTGAGTGTTTGCTAGTATAATGGCTTACTTATAATTAGTTGGAGTGTGCAACGCAGGCAGATGCGCTCTGCAAATGTCTTGGCACTAGTGGGACTATAGCAAAGTCCAATAGCCACAGATAGGAAGCCACTAGGTACACTGAGTGTTTGCTAGTATAATGGCTTACTTATAATTAGTTGGAGTGTGCAACGCAGGCAGATGCGCTCTGCAAATGTCTTGGCACTAGTGGGACTATAGCAAGGTCCAATAGCCACGTATAGGATGCCACTAGGTACACTGAGTGTTTGCTAGTATAATGGCTTACTTATAATTAGTTGGAGTGTGCAACGCAGGCAGATGCGCTCTGCAAATGTCTTGGCACTAGTGGGACTATAGCAAAGTCCAATAGCCACAGATAGGAAGCCACTAGGTACACTGAGTGTTTGCTAGTATAATGGCTTACTTATAATTAGTTGGAGTGTGCAACGCAGGCAGATGCGCTCTGCAAATGTCTTGGCACTAGTGGGACTATAGCAAGGTCCAATAGCCACGTATAGGATGCCACTAGGTACACTGAGTGTTTGCTAGTATAATGGCTTACTTATAATTAGTTGGAGTGTGCAACGCAGGCAGATGCGCTCTGCAAATGTCTTGGCACTAGTGGGACTATAGCAAGGTCCAATAGCCACGTATAGGATGCCACTAGGTACACTGAGTGTTTGCTAGTATAATGGCTTACTTATAATTAGTTGGAGTGTGCAACGCAGGCAGATGCGCTCTGCAAATGTCTTGGCACTAGTGGGACTATAGCAAAGTCCAATAGCCACAGATAGGATGCCACTAGGTACACTGAGTGTTTGCTAGTATAATGGCTTACTTATAATTAGTTGGAGTGTGCAACGCAGGCAGATGCGCTCTGCAAATATCTTGGCACTAGTGGGACTATAGCAAAGTCCAATAGCCACGTATAGGATGCCACTAGGTACACTGAGTGTTTGCTAGTAAAATTGCTTAGTTTAAAAAAGTTGGAGTGTGCAATGCAGGCAGACGTGCTCTGCAAATGTCTTTGCACTAGTGGGACTATAGCAAAGTCCAATAGCCACAGATAGGATGCCACTAGGTACACTGAGTGTTTGCTAGTATAATGGCTTACTTATAATTAGTTGGAGTGTGCAACGCAGGCAGATGCGCTCTGCAAATGTCTTGGCACTAGTGGGACTATAGCAAAGTCCAATAGCCACGTATAGGATGCCACTAGGTACACTGAGTGTTTGCTAGTATAATGGCTAAGTTAAAATTAGTTGGAGTGTGCAACGCAGGCAGATGCGCTCTGCAAATGTCTTGGCACTAGTGGGACTATAGCAAAGTCCAATAGCCACGTATAGGATGCCACTAGGTACACTGAGTGTTTGCTAGTAAAATTGCTTAGTTTAAAAAAGTTGGAGTGTGCAATGCAGGCAGACGTGCTCTGCAAATGTCTTTGCACTAGTGGGACTATAGCAAAGTCCAATAGCCACAGATAGGATGCCACTAGGTACACTGAGTGTTTGCTAGTATAATGGCTTAGTTATAATGAGTTGGAGTGTGCAGAGGACAGGAGGGTACAGTGGCAGGATTGTGGTGCTCTGGGTAGAGGAATGGAAGCCTGCCTTTCTATTCCCTCCTAATGGTGAAATGCAGGGAGGAAATCCCTGACCTTGGCTACACAGATGCTGTTGCTGTTTGCAGGACCTGTCACCTATGGCTCTCTGACCCTGCCGGTTTGAGTTCTTAAAAGGACTGCTATAAAGTGCTCTCCCTATGCTGTCTAACGCTGTGTATGCAGCGCATACAGCTGTATCGGCTATAGGACTCAGGAGGACGGAGCTGCGACAGTGATGTCTGACACCAAAGACGCAGAAGGCAGATAATGGCGTCCGTGAAGAAAATGTCCGGTTTTATAATGCAGGGACATGTGACATGCAGATCCTATCACACATGCCGTTGCTTCTCTGGCTCAAAGTCAACTTAGCTGTGTGTGTGTCTGTGATTGGCTGACATGCTGGCCCGCCCCACAAGACGCGCGCACTTAGGGAAGGAAGACAAGGAAAAAAAAAAAAAAAATGGCGATCGCCATTATAGAAACAGCAGTGATCTGAAGGCGCTGTTCACGCACACTATACACTGAAATTTGATAATAGTTTGATTCACAGAGTGACTTACACTATTACAGCAGAAACCAAGCTATGATTTAGCTGTTTTTTGGCTGCTAGAACCGTTCTCGAACGTTTCTAGAACTATCGAGCTTTTGCAAAAAGCTCGAGTTCTAGTTCGATCTAGAACATGCCCCAAAATCACTCGAGCCTAGAACTGGAGAACCACGAACCACGAACCGCGCTCAACTCTATCCAGGAGCTTTGGTTCCCTGAGTTTCCAATAGCAAATGTCTAGAAAAAACTCTGTCCATTGGCACAACTCAGCAAGAAAACGAGAAGACCGAGAAGATATATTTCATTTATCTTAATGCCACCTTATTAACAGCACTAAACCCTTCTATTATGTCCCTTAGCCTTTTGAGCTTATCCTCTGGTAAGCGGAAGACCATGCCTCTGGTATCGATCTCAGTGCCTAAAAACTGTATTATAGTAGCCAATCAGAATACAAAAGGATGCATAGGAAGCGTGACTTTATTTCAATATTTTAAAACAATCCAATAAAATGAAGAAAAGTCACTCATACAAGATCCACAGAAGTTGTATAATACATACATAAATCAAAACACTATAAGGCCTGTTTCACACGTCAGTGATTCTGGTACGTTTGTGCTTTTTTTTAAACATAACAGAATCACTGAGATACGCAGATCCATTATAATGAATGGGTCTGCTCACACATCAGTGATTTTTCACTGCACGTGTCTCCGTGCGGCGTACCCGCGTGTCCGTGATTGCTGCACGGAGACATGTCCATTTTTTTCTGGCATCACTGATAGGATGTCCATAAGGTGGCAGCAGAGCATAACAGAAAAAGGTGCCTATTGTGCACTGAAAAGACCCAATGTGATGCACCAGACATATAGAGCCCTAATGGATTCACAAATATAAGATATATCATGAATGACTACTGCATAATGAACGCTAGCATGAAAAAAGAAAGGAATCCATAAAAATAAATAATAAATGGTGCACATATGTTAGAGCCCCACCGAAGGACAAAAAAAGTCTGATGGAAATAGAGAGCATATAGGAACAATAAGAATGTGCAACAGAGAGGAAGGTGAGAATGCAGGATCAATCACTGCCTGTCAGATATTAATAATCAGGGAAATAACTCTGGAGCAGACGCACAAATTAGGGTCTTACCTGGTAAGGTAACAAATAATTAATAGTAGTTGCACTCACCTCTTAAGGTTGTGCCAGTCACAACCCCTAAATGCACGTTACAAATGGCGACAGCCGCAGCCCCTAGTAGAAGAGCAATAACGTATAGGAGGAAAATCGGGTGCGTGCCGCGCTGTCACCAAAGGAAACTGATGTTAATTATTTCATCTCTTTATTCTTTTTTCCGGTCAATGTGTTTCAGAGATCACTGTCTCCTTCATCAGGGCAAAAAAAGAACAGTATGCAATCAAAGGAGGAAGAACCTCTATATATACACATATGGAGCTACGTCAGAGGACTGACTGCTGTATTTCAAATACTGCCGGGATGGTCAACTGTTACAATACCGGCCATAAAAGTTCTCAAGTGATATATTGAGAAACATTTATAAAATCACTGGGGTATAGTGTTTCAAATTTCATCAGCTTTTTGAGACAAAAATCAGAAAAAGAAGAAGAAGAAGGACAAAATGAAAAAAAGAAAAAAAAGAAGAAAAAAAAAACAAAAAGGGAGCATTGAGCTCCAGACCCTGTATTGAGTCTTAGAAGTGTAGTGACAAGTGCATCTGTCCACAACCCTGTAAGGGTGAACGGGATGACGGACAAGAAAAATTATGTTCGTGGCAAAAAATGGTGGTGTTGCTATATAAAATTGCATTAAGAATAAAGAAAGGAAAAATTTCTTTATAAAAGTAGTGAAGAAAAAAGTGGAAAAAAGGGGAGTGTAAGCCATTTTACTAATAAATAGTGATGAGCGAGCATGCTTGTTACTACTCGGTACTCGCACGAGTATCACTGTACTCGGTCTACTCGACGGGGACCGAGTAATCTCGCGATACTCGTGCTGTACTCGTGGTCTTCATCCCTGCATGTTGGCGCTCTTTTGAGAGCCAGCCCTCATGCAGGGATTGGCTGGCAGACCACTGCAATGCCACAGCCCTGTTAGTTGTGGAATTGCAGTGATTGGCCGGCCTGCACAGCGTGACCGAGCCTTTATACCGGCGGGCGCGCTGTGCTCTGCTCACAGCTATCCAGACAGTCAGTGCAGGGAGAGGGTCGCTGCTTCAGGGAAAGGTTTGCGGCCCTTTATAGCTATTTCCGTAGCAGGGCTGCAAACAGTGTGACCAAAAGTCCTTCTCAGGACTATTCTAGTTGTATACAGGCAGGCAGGGTATAGCCAGGTCGGAGTACAGTAGCAGAGTCCTTCTCAGGACTATTGTTGCTGTATACAGGCAGGGTATAGCCAGGTTGGAATACAGGCTAGTGACCAAAAGAGTCCTTGTCAGGACTATTGTAGCAGTATACAGGCAGGCAGGCAGGCAGGCAGGGTATATAGCCATTCCTAGTGGTGACCGTATACCAGCCTTCATCATATCTGGGGCTGGTGTACACAGTCTAAAACAGTCCTGATAGTGTCAGACTTCTCAGCAATTGTCGCTCCTAAAACCTGTTAGGTTCTTAGTGCGTCCGTGCTTGCATTTAAAAACCGCACGTGTGTGCCTGTCGGTGGCAGCGTACAGGTGCACTTGTGTGCGTTTTTACCAAACTATTATATAACGCACAAGTGTAGTGTATAATACACGTCAGTCAGCAGTGGCTGATAGTGTCAGAGTTCTCGTCATTAATTTTTGCTCCTAAAACCTGTGTTAGGTTCTTAGTGCGTCCGTGCTTGCATTTAAAAACCGCACGTGTGTGCCTGTCGGTGGCAGCGTACAGGTGCACTTGTGTGCGTTTTTACCAAACTATTATATAACGCACAAGTGTAGTGTATAATACACGTCAGTCAGCAGTGGCTGATAGTGTCAGAGTTCTCGTCATTAATTTTTGCTCCTAAAACCTGTGTTAGGTTCTTAGTGCGTCCGTGCTTGCATTTAAAAACCGCACGTGTGTGCCTGTCGGTGGCAGCGTACAGGTGCACTTGTGTGCGTTTTTACCAAACTATTATATAACGCACAAGTGTAGTGTATAATACACGTCAGTCAGCAGTGGCTGATAGTGTCAGAGTTCTCGTCATTAATTTTTGCTCCTAAAACCTGTGTTAGGTTCTTAGTGCGTCCGTGCTTGCATTTAAAAACCGCACGTGTGTGCCTGTCGGTGGCAGCGTACAGGTGCACTTGTGTGCGTTTTTACCAAACTATTATATAACGCACAAGTGTAGTGTATAATACACGTCAGTCAGCAGTGGCTGATAGTGTCAGAGTTCTCGTCATTAATTTTTGCTCCTAAAACCTGTGTTAGGTTCTTAGTGCGTCCGTGCTTGCATTTAAAAACCGCACGTGTGTGCCTGTCGGTGGCAGCGTACAGGTGCACTTGTGTGCGTTTTTACCAAACTATTATATAACGCACAAGTGTAGTGTATAATACACGTCAGTCAGCAGTGGCTGATAGTGTCAGAGTTCTCGTCATTAATTTTTGCTCCTAAAACCTGTGTTAGGTTCTTAGTGCGTCCGTGCTTGCATTTAAAAACCGCACGTGTGTGCCTGTCGGTGGCAGCGTACAGGTGCACTTGTGTGCGTTTTTACCAAACTATTATATAACGCACAAGTGTAGTGTATAATACACGTCAGTCAGCAGTGGCTGATAGTGTCAGAGTTCTCGTCATTATTTTTTGCTCCTAAAACCTGTTAGGTTCTTAGTGCGTCCGTGCTTGCATTTAAAAACCGCACGTGTGTGCCTGTCGGTGGCAGCGTACAGGTGCACAATTTGCACAAACTTTGATATAACGCCCAAGTCTAGTGAATACACGTCAGCACAGCATTGCAAAATGCGCAAGGGCGTTGGCAAGGAACAAGGAAGTGGACGTGATGGTGGTGCAGGCAGAGGCCGAGGTCGTGGGCAAGCTCTAATTTTGCCACAACAAAGGGCCACATCTAGTCGCTCGCACATCCTGTCCCAAATTCTTGGGGACCGCAGCAGTACACCGCTCTTGAACCAAGACCAGTGTCAACAGGTTGTTAGTTGGATAGCGGATAATGCTTCCAGTCAGATTGGCACCACCACAAACACTCTGTCTTCCACCATGTCAAGTGTCAGTAGCCGTGATACTGCACCGCACATTTCAGAACCTGATCCTCCTTCCTACCACAAGGCTGAGTACACGTCCTCGGACATTAATGATCCCACACTTGGACACTCGGAAGAGCTGTTCACGTTTCCATTCGCACATTCTGGCCTCTCGCCAGCTCATGTTGAAGTGGGTCATGAGGAGATCGTATGTACAGATGGCCAAATATTTGAGCAGCCACGTTCTCACGAAGTTGGCAACGTGTCTCAACAAGGGGTGGACGATGATGAGACACAATTGTCAGGAAGTCAGGAGGAGGAGCAGGGTGCGGAAGAGGAAGACGACGTGGTGGATGATCCAGTAACTGACCCAACCTGGCAGGAGGATATGCAGAGCGAGGACAGCAGTGCACAGGGGGAGGGAGGCGTAGCATCCCAACAGGCAGTAAGAAGCAGGGTGGTGGCTCCAGGCAGAAGTCAGGCAACCGTTCCCCGGAACAACAACACGACACAAGGTGCCTATACAAATGTTAGGTCTTCCCGAGTCTGGCAGTTTTTTAAGTTGGATCCAGATGATTCTAAAAAGGCCATTTGCAACACCTGCCGTGCCAGCATCAGCAGGGGTACCAAAACTAGCAGCCTGACCACCACCAGCATGATCAGGCACATGTCAGCCAAGCACCCGACTTTGTGGGAAGTACAACAGAGTCGAGGAGCAGTGCTTGCTAATGTCACTGCTACGTCTTCGCTGGTTGTGCATGCGAGCCAATCCCCTGTCCATGCTGCCTGCGAACAAGCCTCCTCCGGTCCTGCACCTGCAGTTGCCTACTCAGAAATAACACCATCATCAAGCACGTCCTTGTCCCAGCGCAGCGTTCAGTTATCCATTCAGCAAACCTTTGAACGCAGGCGCAAATACATTGCCAACACCCCACATGCCACAGTTCTAAATGCTAACATTTCGCGACTGCTTGCGCTGGAAATGTTGCCTTTTAGGCTGGTGGAGACAGAAGCATTCCGCGACCTGATGGCGGCAGCTGTCCCACGTTACTCGGTCCCCAGCCGCCACTATTTCTCCCGGTGTGCCGTCCCCGCGTTGCATAACCACGTGTCACAAAACATCACACGTGCCCTGAACAACGCTGTTTCACCCAAAGTCCACCTAACCACAGACACGTGGACAAGTGCTTGTGGGCAAGGCCGCTACATCTCGTTGACGGCACACTGGGTTAATATTGTGGAAGCTGGGACCCAGTCTGAGCGAGGGACGGAACACGTCCTTCCCACACCAAGGTTTGCAGGCCCTACCTCAGTCAGTGTTTCACCCACACTCTACAGCTCCGGAATGTCATGCTCTTCAGCCTCCTCCTCCTCCTGCGCATCCTCATCCACTGTACCCTCCACACCAGTCCCAAGCTGGAAGCACTGCAGCACTGCCTCGGCGAAGCGGCAACAGGCTGTGCTGAAGCTAATCTGCATAGGTGACAAACCCCACAATGCAGAAGAGCTGTGGACAGCTCTGAAACAGCAGGCAGATCACTGGCTCACACCTCTGAACCTAAAGCCAGGAAAGGTCGTGTGAGACAATGGCCGGAACCTGGTGGCGGCTTTGAGGCGAGGCCAGCTGACACATGTTCCATGCGTGGCCCATGTGCTCAACCTCGTGGTTCAGCGGTTTCTAAAGTCATACCCAGAGCTGTCTGATCTGCTGGTAAAAGTTCGCCGCCTGTCTGCACATTTTCGAAAGTCACCTACTGCTTCAGCCGGCCTTGCCGGCTTTCAGCGCAGTTTGCATCTTCCGGCTCACAGACTGGTGTGTGATGTCCCCACGCGTTGGAATTCAACTCTGCACATGTTGGTCAGGATATGTGAGCAGAAGAGGGCAGTTGTTGAGTACCTGCATCACCTAAGCCGTCGGGAAATGGGTCAAACTCCACACATAACACCTGAGGAGTGGAGATGGATGTCCGACCTATGTACCATCCTCCAAAACTTTGAGGACTCCACCAAGATGGTGAGTGGTGATGACGCCATTATTAGCGTCACCATACCGCTACTCTGCCTTCTAAAACGGTCTCTGCTCAAAACCAAACATGATGCATTGCAGGCGGAGCGCGATGAGTTGCAGCAAGAAACAGTAGTGGGTGTGGGTGATAACACACAGCCCAGCCTCGTCTCATCACAACGTGCAGTGGAGGACTATGACGAGGAGGAGGATGAAGACATGGAGCAAATCTCCGGCCAAATTGAGGATATGACATGCACACCAGTCATATCCTCGGTTCAGCGTGGCTGGCCAGAGGACAGGGTAGATGAGGAGGAGGAGGAGGAGGAGGAGGACAGCATGTTCAGTCAACGTGTTGGTCAGGCTACTGAAGTCCTGGCTGTTAAGAGTCTGGCGCACATGGCTGACTTTATGGTAAGCTGCCTGTCTCGTGACCCTCGCGTTAAGAACATCTTGGCCGACAATCATTACTGGTTGGTAACACTGTTAGACCCACGCTACAAGGAGAACTTTATGTCTCTTATTCCCGAGGCGGAGAGGTCAACCAAAATGCAGCAGTTCCGGAAGGCCATAGTCACGGAAGTAGGCAAAGCATTCCCCTCACAAAACGCTAGCGGCATAGGTCAGGAATCAGTGGACAACCAAGGCGTACAGCCGAGAGAGGCACAAGTCCAATCCGCCAGAGGTAGGGGAACAGTCTTTAAGATGTGGGACAGTTTTCTCAGCCCCTCACGTACCACAGCCCCTGAGGTGCGGGGTAGTGCCACAAGAAATCCTAAGTTTGCCCAGATGCTCAAGGAGTACCTTGCAGATCGAACAACTGTACTCCGACATTCCTCTGTGCCTTACAATTATTGGGTATCCAAGGTGGACACGTGGCATGAATTGGCTCTCTACGCCTTGGAAGTCCTGGCCTGCCCTGCCGCTAGCGTTTTGTCAGAGCGTGTTTTTAGTGCCGCAGGTGGAATCATTACAGATAAACGCACCCGCCTGTCAACTGAAAATGCTGACAGGCTGACTCTGATCAAGATGAACAAGGGTTGGATTGGGCCAGACTTCACCACACCACCAGCAAATGAGAGCGGAATTTAAAGTTTGTAACGGGAATTTGCCATGTACCTCCAGTCACCCATGGGTACACACTTCTGGACTTTGGATAATCGCTGGACTGCTCCTCCTTCTCCTCATGCGCCACCATGATGACCGTTACAAGAGTTAGGCCTTTGTTTCAGGTATACCCCCAGTGGTAAATTTTTTCGCCCATTCTTTGCAGAATGGACATTACAACGACAGGAGACCCGCTCCTTTGCAATGGGAACAATGTTTTGAGGCCCTCATGCACGTCTCTATGCAGGGACAACGTGGAGCCTCCCAATTTTTGGCTGCCCTGCCAAAGGGCTATACTATAATACACCCACTTCCTGACAATGGACACTTAATGTTTTGAGGCCCTCATGCACGTCTCTATCCAGGGACAACGTGGAGCCTCCCAATTTTTGGCTGCCCTGCCAAAGGGCTATACTACAAAAGACCCACTTCCTGACAATGGACACTTAATGTTTTGAGGCCCTCATGCACGTCTCTATCCAGGGACAACGTGGAGCCTCCCAATTTTTGGCTGCCCTGCCTAAGGGCTATACTATAATACACCCACTTCCTGACAATGGACACTTAATGTTTTGAGGCCCTCATGCACGTCTCTATCCAGGGACAACGTGGAGCCTCCCAATTTTTGGCTGCCCTGCCAAAGGGCTATACTACAAAAGACCCACTTCCTGACAATGGACACTTAATGTTTTGAGGCCCTCATGCACGTCTCTATCCAGGGACAACGTGGAGCCTCCCAATTTTTGGCTGCCCTGCCTAAGGGCTATACTATAATACACCCACTTCCTGACAATGGACACTTAATGTTTTGAGGCCCTCATGCACGTCTCTATCCAGGGACAACGTGGAGCCTCCCAATTTTTGGCTGCCCTGCCAAAGGGCTATACTATAATACACCCACTTCCTGACAATGGACACTTAATGTTTTGAGGCCCTCATGCACGTCTCTATCCAGGGACAACGTGGAGCCTCCCAATTTTTGGCTGCCCTGCCAAAGGGCTATACTACAAAAGACCCACTTCCTTCCAATGGGCACTTCAGGTTTACAGGCCCTCATGCACGTCTCTATCCAGGGACAACGTGGAGCCTCCCAATTTTTGGCTGCCCTGCCTAAGGGCTATACTATAATACACCCACTTCCTGACAATGGACACTTAATGTTTTGAGGCCCTCATGCATGTCTCTATCCAGGGACAACGTGGAGCCTCCCAATTATTGGCTGCCCTGCCAAAGGGCTATACTACAAAAGACCCACTTCCTTCCAATGGGCACTTCAGGTTTACAGGCCCTCATGCACGTCTCTATCCAGGGACAACGTGGAGCCTCCCAATTTTTGGCTGCCCTGCCAAAGGGCTATACTACAAAAGACCCACTTCCTTCCAATGGGCACTTCAGGTTTACAGGCCCTCATGCACGTCTCTATCCAGGGACAACGTGGAGCCTCCCAATTTTTGGCTGCCCTGCCTAAGGGCTATACTATAATACACCCACTTCCTGACACTGGACACTTAATGTTTTGAGGCCCTCATGCACGTCTCTATCCAGGGACAACGTGGAGCCTCCCAATTTTTGGCTGCCCTGCCTAAGGGCTATACTACAATAGACCCACTTCCTTACAATGGGCACTTCAGGTTTACAGGCCATCATGCACGTCTGTATGCAGGGGCATTGGTGAACCTCACAATTTTGGACTGCCCTGGCAAAGGAAAATACTACAAAGACTCAGTTCCTCAAAATGGGCACATTAGACTCAGAGGCCTTTATGTACGTCTCTTCTCAGGGACATCGGAGTGCCACACAATGTTTTACGTAAAATCTTTCATGTATTGATCTCAAAAAGTAACATACATTAGCTCTATCTCACTATTGGGTATGTGCCCTTAACATTTCCGCTATGAAAAATCATTTTGGTGTCATTTTGGAAGGTTTTCTGGTGAGTCCGTAAAAATGGCGTAAAACGCGGACAAAATTATTCACAGCTGTGACTTTTGAGTGATAAATGCTTCAAGGGGTCTTCCCCATGCTGTCGCCATGTCATTTGAGCACTCTTCGGAGACTTTTGTGCCATTTTTAGGGTTTCTACATGCTGCCGGTGGTCATTTCACAAAAATACTCGGGTCTCCCATAGGATAACATTGGGCTCGGTGCTCGGGCCGAGTACACGAGTATCTTGGGAGGCTCGGCCCGAGCTTCGAGCACCCGAGCTTTTTAGTACTCGCTCATCACTACTAATAAACTTAAAAAATAAAAATAAATTGAATAAAAATCATGAATGTTGTGTTATAACAGGAAATTCGGTGTAAGAATGAATATCCGGGATGAGAGTTCAGCGAATGAGTTATAGAAATTGTTACAAAAAGGAGTGTGTACGGTTTATGCGTAAATTTTCAGAATGCGTACATGAAAATTATATGTATGTGAGAATGTCCCCCATGCTTTGTAAAAAGTTATTTATGAAAATGTAAATAAAATATATAAAAATGCCTAATTATTTATAATTTATGAGAAAGATATATATGTATGGAAGAATGTTATAAGGTGTCCAAGAACCATAAAGAAAAAGGGTGCATATATAATGTTAGAGGTCTAGAGTTCCACCAGGCTATATCACCCCTAAAGAAATAGAAAGAAGACCTTACTACCTGTGTACCCCAAAAAAAGCTATATTTCTTAGCCAGGATTATGGTGGAGATATGCACAAGTGAAATAAGAATATAAAGTAATACAATAAGATTATAAAACCAATATGTGTGCATTCATGCACCACCCGGTACGCTACCCTTGCCAAATTGCTCACTCTAGATCCCCACACGATCCATGAAGCCGTTCCCCCGGTCACACCGCCTGCTGCCGGTTCCCACTCATCCCTGGGGGAGTTAGGCGAGTGGTATCGAGAGCTACATGTCGGCACTGATGATACCCCCATACACCACAAGGAAGGGGTATACCGGGTGGTACAGGAGTATGAGCGGGTTTTTAGCAAGCACCCTCTAGATTTTGGGCAGATTAAAGGGGTTCAACACCACATCCCTACCGGTACACACTCCCCTATTAAAGAGAGATACAGGCCTATTCCCCCTGCGCACTACCAATGCGCCAAAGACATGTTGAGGAACATGAAGGAGGCAGTGGTTATTAGGGACAGCTGTAGTCCCTGGGCCGCTCCGTTGGTGCTGGTTAAGAAGAAGGATGGCACCATGCGGATGTGTGTGGATTACCGGAAGATTAACCAGATAACGCATAAGGATGCTTACCCTCTGCCCCGCATCAAAGAGTCCCTGGCCTCGCTGAGAACCGCTAACTACTTCTCCACCCTTGACCTCACCAGCGGGTACTGGCAGGTGGCCGTGGCACCGGAAGACCGAGAGAAGACTGCCTATGGGACCGTTTTGCTGTACTTGGATGATGTGATTGTGTACTCACAGACGTATGAAGCCCACCTGGAGCACCTAGCCGAGGTGTTCGCGTCCCTTGCCAAGTATGGGATGAAGTTGAAGCCCTCAAAGTGTCATCTGCTGAAACCCAGAGTGCAGTACCTAGGACATGTGGTTGGTGCGGAAGGTGTCGCCCCCAACCCCGAGAAGATCACCGCCATCCAAGACTGGCCGAGACCGACCACAGTGAGGGAAGTGAGGCAGTTTCTGGGCCTGGTGGGATATTACCGTCGCTTCATTAAGGGGTACACAAAGATGGCTGTCCCCATGCAAGACCTCCTCGTAGGACAGACCAAGGGTGGTAGATCCCTAGTAGCCCCATTGGTGTGGGAAGAAAAGCATGAGGAATCCTTCCGCCAGCTGAGAACAGCCCTGACCGGAGAGGAAATCCTAGCGTACCCTGACTACAGCCGCCCATTCATCCTCTACACCGACGCCAGCAATGTGGGCTTGGGGGCTGTTCTATCCCAGGTCCAAGACAGAAGGGAAAAGGTAACAGCTTATGCTAGCCGAAAACTCCGACCGACTGAGAGGAACCCTGAGAACTACATCTCCTTCAAGCTTGAGCTCTTGGCACTGGTGTGGGCTATCACCGAGCGGTTCCGCCATTACCTGGCAGCAGCCAAGTTCACCGCGTACACAGACAATAACCTGCTGACCCATCTAGATACGGCCAAGCTGGGCGCGTTGGAGCAGCGATGGGTGACCAGGTTAGCCAACTACGATTTCACCATCAAGTACCGGGCCGGCCGTACCAACGTCAATGCCAATGCACTCTCCCGGATGCCCCACCTGTCGGAAGAGGGGCCAGAGGATGATGACCTCGAAGAGATCGAGTTGCCTGCATTTCACCGGCCATTCACTGAGAAGGTGCACGTCTACCAACAACGGGTGAACCTGGATCCGCTGCCCCGACAGGACTGGCAGGAAGCTCAGGACCAGGCACCTGCTGTCCGCCTGGTCAAGACTCTAGTGGAACAGGGTTCTGCTGGGATAGACCCTGCTGCCCCTGCCGAAGCCCAACGTCTGTGGCAAGAACGGACCCGGCTATACCTACACCAGGGGAAGTTGTATCGTGAGCTGATTAATCCAAAGACTCACGAGAAGATCCGCCAGCTGGTGATTCCCCAGGCTAACGTGCCCACCGTCCTGCAAGCATACCATGATGGTGCAGTGCACTTCGGGTGGAAGAAGCTAGAGATGTTGTTAAGAGAGCGGTTCTATTGGAGTGGAATGCGGGAATCTGTGGAGGCCTGGTGCCGAGAATGTGGCCCTTGCGCATTGAGAAGGAAGGACGAGGCCAGCCAGAAGGCACCCCTACACCCGATCATTACACACCAACCGCTGGAGCTGGTTGCCCTTGACCATGTAAAGCTCACCCCCAGCCGAAGTGGGTACACCTACGCTCTGACCATCGTAGACCACTACTCGAGGTTCCTGGTGGTTGTCCCAGTTAAGGACTTAACCGGCCGCACCGCTGCTAAGGCTTTCCAGGCTTATTTCTGTTGACCGCATTGGTACCCGGAGAGGGTGCTTACCGACCAGGGTCCGGCCTTTGAAGCAGAGGTATTCCAGGAATTCTGCCAGTTGTACGGCTGCAAGAAAATCCGGACCACGCCTTACCACGCCCAAACCAATGGCATTTGTGAAAAGATGAACCACTTGGTCCTGGGCCTCCTCAAGACGTTACCACTGGAAGAGCGGAACCTGTGGCTGGAGAAGCTACCTGACCTGGTCGATATGTACAACAACATCCCTTCCAGCTCTACGAAATTCACTCCAGCATACCTGATGAGAGCTCGTCCCGGCCGGCTACCAGTGGATCTGGAAATGGGCTTGGAAGCTTCAGAAGCACTCCTGTCGACAGCTGAATGGGACACTCGGCGGAGGACACAGTACCGACAGGTCCAGGAGTATGTTGAAAAGAACTTGTGCCAGAGTCGGGGACAACAGGAGCAGTGCTTCAACAAGAAGGCGCCTGCCGGTTCCTTCCAACCTGGGGATGTAGTGCTGAAGCGGAAAAGAAGGGCCCACAAGCTGGATGATCAATGGGAAAAAACCCCGTATGTAGTCCAGCCCACAGGATGGGAGAATGGGAAGGCCTACCAGATCAGCCGTGACCAGGGGGGGACTTTGGCCACGGTTTCCCGAGACCACCTGAAGAAGTGCCCACCAGCATTGAGAGTAGCGGATGAGGCTCCAGTTCCCAGTCCAGTGGAGAAGGAAAAAGAGGTAATCCACACCATGATGGGTGATTTTCCAGCAGACTGGCCTACACAGAACGGTGCGGTGATCCTTCCAGTGATACTGTTCCCACAACCCGTGGATGAAGAAATGATGGAAATGGTTAACCGCGAGCCAGTGCCCAGGGATGTACCTGTACCCAGCTCCCCTACGCCTCCGCCTGCCCCACATGATAGCAGGGAGGAGGAACTGACTGTTCCCTCTGCCCCACTGCCTGTCACCACTGACACCGGACCCCGAAGGTCCACTCGCCCCAACCTAGGTAGACCCCCACTTAGGTACAGGGAAACTACTCTTTAAAAGGGGGGGCTTTATGTGTTGAGTGTACCAGTTTGAAAGTTTTAAATGATAAGTAAAGATGATCAACCAAAGAAGTTTACCTGATTGAACCGTGATTAAACCGGCCGTTGCCGGCAACTGTTGTCCCCGTAGGGACTGTGCAACCATTGCGTAAGGAACTGCTTACGGACAAGCCCGAGAACTTGCAGGGCAACCACAAACTTAGTGCAATGTAAATAAAAATGTTTGTTGGCTTGACACCGTTACCGCCTCCGGAGAGGCTGATTTGGGAGGATGGGCCTGGAGGAAAGGGATGGCCTAGGCCCGCCACTACCGTAACCGGTGGCGATCCTCCGGGGGTTCAGGGGTCCCCTTGGACGTGGGCCCCCTGAAAGAGACAGAACCCGCTCGGGCAACTTGGTGCTGGACTGGGGTCAAGGGGTGCTGCCCGCTTCTTAGGGGCAGCATCAGGGCCAGGTTGTTTGGGTGGGAGAAGAGCGGAAGCTGTACCGTTGTAAAATGTTTATGATGCTTTTACATGTTTTACCGTTTTATTCTTTTTCAGTTGTGAAAATAAAACCGCTGATGGACGGGCAGCCCGCGGACGGTCTGCATTTTACTATAGGGGAATGTGGCGCCCTGGACAAGCCAGGTCGTCACAGGTACTACACCAACACACTCTACACTCCGGCTAGGCACACCGAAGCTAAACACAAATCCTAGTTGCCTTCCTCCAGGGGCTGATGTCCACACCAGGGGGTGGGCCAGGCGGTTGATCCCACCCACCGAGGAGTTCACAGTCCTGGAGGCGGGAAAAGGAGTCAGATTAGAGATCAGTTTTGGAGTTAGAGAAGTGAAGAGGAAAGGAGACTGACCGTGTCCGGGTGTGTGGCCCGGGCACTCAGCAAGGTTGGCAGATGGTGGTGACCTTCTGCAGGAGAGGCTGATTGGAGTGAACCGTACGGACCGGGGATGGGCGGTGGCCCGCCGGTACCAGATCGGGGAGTGAAGAGAAGCCAGCACCATCCGGCAGGGCCTACGGACCCCGACCAGGCTAGGAGTCGCCGTAAAACCGGTCAAATCCGTTAGCGACAGGAACCTCCAGGGTTTCCCAGCAGTCAAGACCCGATTGAAGGCAACAGCTCACACCGTAGAGGGAAGCACAGTCACCGCCAAGGCTACAGTTCCCAGGGCCAGAGCCTGCGGGCAAAAGGGGCTCCCTCAGCATCCATCCAAGCTGGGGAGCGGGTTACCGGTGGGAAGCCCGCTAGATTTTGGGGGAATAAAAGGGGTCCAACACCACATCCCCACAGGTGCACACCCACCCATCAAAGAGAGCTATAAGCCAATACCACCTTCACATTGCCAGTGTACCAAGGACATGTTGAGCAACATGAAGGCGGCTGGGGTTATCCGTGACAGTTGTAGCCTTTGGGCAGCTCTGTTGATCCTGTTAAAAAAGAAGGACGGCACCACTCCCCGTATAGAGGAATCGCTAGCTGCATTGAGAACTGCAAATTATTTTTCTACCCTTGATCTCACTAGTCACTATTGGCAAGTGTCCGTTGCTGAGGCAGACCGGGAGAAGACCGCCTTCGCCACCCCTATGGGTCTCTGCGAGTTCAAAAGCATGCCCTTCGAGCTGTGCAATGCGCCAGGAACCTTCCAGAGGCTGATGGAATGCTGCTTGGGACAAGATTTTAGGGTGTATAAAAAGGGAGATTAGATCCCGTGATCCCAACGTATTGTTACACCTCTATAAATCACTTGTAAGGCTACATCTGGAATATGGGAACCAGTTTTGGGCTCCACATTTTAATAAGGACATTCAGAAGTTAGAGTCAGTTAAAAGGTGGGCAACTAGACTACTACAAGGAATGGAAGGCCTCCCATATGATGACAAGTTGAAAAAGTTATTAAGTGATTATTGGCTGCAATGGGGCTTTCTGGCTGGTGCCAGCCTCTCTTCTTAGCACACAGGAACCACAATCCCTACAGCATGCTTCAATGGATTCTCTCATCCCAGCCCAGTAAAACTACATATTTTACACAGTCATAAGCAGTTAAAAGGGATCTATTCTATTCAATTGCAAATGATCTAGATAAGACTGAGAATAAGATACTGCACGGGACATAGCAGAGTTGGTCAAGTTGAGTGGAGATGAGTTTGCTATTTGGCACAGCTTTTTGCATCAATAAAGCAAGTAAAAGGTGTGAAAGATAAAAAAAAGGGTGAAAGTGTGAAAAGTGAATTGGCCAAATTGAGGTGCATATAAAGTTTTTGCTTTCTTTCAATTCACTAATGGGGCTCATTTGAATCAGGTGAATTGAGTTCTGCTTTTGGAAACTGGGTTAAGAAGGGGTGCACCGGTCCTGGAGGTACTGCAATACCAGGTCAATGCGTGCAGTGGACAGAGCAAGATTTTTTCCATCTCCTTGTTCTAAAAATCCATTTAATATATGGTCCCCAGAGAGGGGACGTATCAGATATTAAACTGATAAGAACAGATTTAATTTTTTTTTTTTTCTGTTTATCAGTAGGACTTCAAAATAACAAAGGTGATCGCCTCCCGTTGCCTGGGAACCGTCCAGGCACAAGAGGGCTATGTGTCACCAGAAGGCGCACACACTTCCTCAAGGCCGGCAGACGTGCAATCCCAGGCACCTTCCAGTACCGACCAAGGTAGCGTCCTCCGAAACTACACTTGATCTTAGCCAAAAGGCCGAGAAGCTATAACCCGAATTGGTTACGGCCTTGAGTGGCACCCTGGCCTATACCGGACACATCTTAGGGAGAGGGAGACAAACCCACGCCTACAGAAGACATTTTGTCACCCAAGCCAACCCTTGAAAAGGCTGTTTTGCAGAGCAAAAACAAGAAGAATGGTGCTTTTTGCAGCCGCCGCCCACTGCAATGAATCTGAATAACTCCTCCTTTTGGACACAAGCACCTCCCCTCCCCCTTGCAGTCTTTCCAATTCATGATACAAAAAGACGGACGGACAGGACAGGACAGGACAGGCTGCCTGACTTTCCGTCACTGCCACCCTTTGCCATCCTTGCCCGTAGAAAGCCCTTTCATCATCCCCAAACCCTAATCTTTTCCCTTCCCTTCCCAGATGCGTCTCACTCCCTTTCATTAGGAAGTGAGCGCAGCCTTTTCTCCGTTCTGCACATGCGCGACGTTAAACACAAATGCGCAGGCGTGCGTTCCATTACCCTCACTGCATTCCACTCCCATACAGGAAGTGGGCGCAGCTATTACTACGGTCGCACATAAAAGAACCCACGGCCACCACTGCACATAGCTGACTCCACCACAGGACACCCACTTCTACACCAACGCAGGTAAGACAGGATCGGCACCTCTATGCTCCCGTTACAATCAGGCTCAGTCACCATGTGATAACGCTCTCAACTCTTTAGTTGCAGGCTCCCCTTGCATCACCTCCACTGGCTGTGCTGCCATTTCCTCTCCCACCTGGAAGGTATACTTTATTCCACTATTTTCCTGTTTCTCTCTTCCCCCTTTTCCCATAACCTACTTTTATCTGCATTTGTGGGGTATCTATATGCTATTTACATCATAGTTTTATTCATTAATAAGGAAGGGAAGAGTGCCCATGAGAGTGTTGAACTGCGGAGAGCAAGAGATTAAGCTGCTCCGATTTGCCACCATTGATAAGCTGTTCTCAGTAGATACACATGCTATCCAAACAGCAGCATCCACCATTGCTTCAGCCCACCCATTCAGTGACAGCTCACCAAGTCAGCCAGAGGAGTGGTGTAAGGAATTACACGTAGGCACTGACTCCACACCTTCACATCACAAGAAGGGGGTCTACAGGCTAGTGCAAGAATACGAGCAAGTCTTCAGCAAACATCCGCTAGACTTTTGAAGAATAAAAGGGGTCAAACACTACATCCCCACAAGTGCACACCCACCCATCAAAGAGAGATATAAGCCAAAACTACCTGCACATTACCAATGTACCAAGGACATGTTGAGCAACATGAAGGAGGCTGGGGTTATCCGTGACAGTTGTAGCCTCTGGGCAGCTCCGTTGGTCCTGTTAAAGAAGAAGGACAGCACCACTCCCCTGTATTGAGGAATAGCTAGCTGCATTGAGAACTGCAAATTATTTTTCTACCCTTGATCTCACTAGTCGCTATTGGCAAGTGTCCGTTGCTGAGGCAGACCGGGAGAAGACCGCCTTTGCCACCCCGATGGGTCTCTGCGAGTTCAAAAGCATGCCCTTCGAGCTGTGCAATTTGCCAGGAACCTTCCAGAGGCTGATGGAATGCTGCTTGGGACACCGAAACTTTGAAACGGTACTGCTATACCTTTATGATGTTATTGTTTATTCTAAAGCAAACAAGATTTTAGGGTGTATAAAAAGGGAGATTAGATCCGGTGATCCCAACGTATTGTTACCCCTCTATAAATCACTTGTAAGGCCACATCTGGAATATGGGATAAAGTCCTGAGCAGGTTGATAACCATTGGTTTGAGCATGGTAGGGTGTAGTGCGCATCTTCCTGCATCGGTAAAAGCTGCAGAAGTCCTTGAAGATTTCCGCTTCAAAGGCTGTGCCTTGATCTGTGAGGACTCTCTCT
The DNA here is from genome assembly GCF_048569485.1 of Anomaloglossus baeobatrachus. NCBI lineage: Eukaryota > Metazoa > Chordata > Amphibia > Anura > Aromobatidae > Anomaloglossus > Anomaloglossus baeobatrachus. The sequence continues at coordinate 374,855 of NW_027445030.1, read as the reverse complement.
GAGTAGCCATGAGGTCTGCATAAGTGTGCTTGGAAGACCTTCGCTGCAGTATGGGCCATTAGATCTTTGACTTGTACCACAACCATAAATCTCGAGTAGTTGTCTACCATCGTAAGTGCATACGTGAGCTCGCCTCGATATTCTGCAACAAAACTCCCTTTTTCGATTTCAGTTTCAGCAAACACTCCTCTTCCTGTAGAAAATATTTATCATTACCTAAGACAGTCATTCTAATGCATGACAATATTAAGGCAATTTAGTTAAAACTTGTTTTAACTCACCTTTAAGGGGATTGATGTATTTCATGGTCAATCCAGGTTTGTCAGTGATGGCACTGACATAATGTATGGCGTCTTTTTCGGGCGTTATCCTTTGCCTTTTCATTGTGAAAATCCAGTTGCCTATATCAAAGCAAATTCTACTACTTGTAAAGTATGCAGAAAATGAAATGTAGAACATATAACATCAACTGCTTAGGAACGCATCATAGGTTAGTACTTAAAAGGATATTGTCATGTTCTAGTCATAATGCAAGCTGGACATTTTTCATGTTACCCTGTAATCGCCGGCCTGTTCTAATGCTCACAAGCCAAGATATAGGCTCAGCTGCTAAGGCTTCCCTCTGCCTTCTGAATGAAACTTGAATATGTCTGGGTCACTGTGTATATAGCAGGTGCTCAGAAAAAATAGAAGTCAATTCAATAGAAATAGCTCTGGCACACTATAGTGATCAATAACGTAAGAAAAGAACTCTTGGAATGCTGAAAATTCTTTATTTGTGCAAAAGGATAATTCATCCAACGTTTCGACCTTGTTTTTAGGTCTTTATCAAGGATAAAGTTATCTAAGATCATAAAGGGTTACAAAACCATATAAACACGTAATTAGTACATAGTACAACATAACAGTACAATATATTGCTACTTGAGAGTACAATGGGTCAAATGACCATGATGCACATACAAAAAATTTTTCCAAAGCCATAGTGAAAACATTTGTACTGAGGAAAGAAAATTTCCACATGACCTATCTGGAGAAACATTCTGGATCAAACAACCAAAAATAGTCAAGCAGGTAAATACACACCTATATGGATAACAGGATGATATGTGTTCAATTGTATAGCGTCATTGCCATTAAGGTACAAATGGAAAACTTGCAATCCTATATAGTGAAGGAAATGAACACATATCATATCAAAGAACACAGGAACATGGGTGTGAGAAAAACCTCAATGTTTATACTTTGTTCTTTATAATGGTGTGAACATGTATATGTCTCAGTACCTTATGCACTTGAGAATTCTAGTGAGTAGATCATGAAAGCCTATTTCAGAACTGGAATCGGTAAATAATTGTAGGTGGAATCTAAATGAAAAGATGGTACAAGTGTTATCATGACACGTGGGCTATAACACAATGGACCGTGTGACAAAGAAGAAAGGAGAGAAAGAAGAGGAAGAAAATGCAACTACCTGTAACATTACGTGATAGTCACTGGTAAGTATCACTTGACAATTCAAGTGAAAAAGGATTCCTTTATTAAAGGGTTCTCAGTCGCCTCAGGATCATGAAATACTAGGGTAAATGATATGAGAATGGGTAAGAAGCACCACTAAAGGAAATATGAGATGCAGGACATATATCTATAAACCCCTGAACTACATGATAGAAATAAAAAGAAGAAAAAAGAAAAAAAAGAAGAAAGAAGAAGAACACATAGAATGCGGAAAGAGAATGGGTACAACTACCTGAGTTACTGCAGGGAGGCCCCTGGTTGGTATTGTGAGGGTTAGTGGAATTCCTTCACTGAAGGGTTCTCAGTTGCCTCAGGTTCGTGAAAAATGCTATAGACAAATAATGCCCGGAGAAAAGGGGTTCATATACAGCGAATAATGGTAATACAAGGTACATGTGTCACATGTAATAGTATATATATATATATTGTACTAAGCTCTACACCAGAAATAGAAAGTAGTCCCTCTGCCTTCTGTCTAGGTGCCCTGAGTTATGTCCTGTAAACTGTCACAGGGACCCAGACACACATGTGTAGTAGGGGAATATCCCTGCTGAGATGCCAGTGCTAGAGCACTCGTTTGCTGTGGAGTTGAACGCTATGTGAGCAGTTCTTACCTTCAATGAGCAGAAGTCTCTTTTTTCAGATTTCAATATCTCTGTGGGTATCTGGCAGAAATATGGAATACTCTTTACTGCTAGGACCCTGTACACCACTCCCACTAAAGGGGGCTTTACACGCTGCGACATCGCTAATGCGGAGTCGTTGGGGTCACGGAATTTGTGACGCACATCCGGCCGCATTAGCGATGTTGCTGCGTGTGACACCGATGAGCGATTTTGCATCGCTGCAAAAACGTGCAAAATCGCTCATCGGTGACATGGGTCTCCATTCTCGATTATCGTTACTGCAGCAGTAATGATGTAGTTCGTCGCTCCTGCGGCAGCACACATCGCTCCGTGTGACACCGCAGAAACGAGGAACCTCTCCTTACCTGCCTCCCAGCCGCTATGAGGAAGGAAGGAGGTGGGCGGGATGTTCCGGCCACTCATCTCCGCCCCTCCGCTGCTATTGGGCGGTCGCTCAGTGACGTCGCTGTGACGCCGCACGGACCGCCCCCTTAGAAAGGAGGCGGTTCGCCGGTCACAGCGACGTCGCCGGGCAGGTAAGTATGTGTGACGGGTCTGGTCGGTGTTGTGCAGCATGGGCAGCGATTTGCCCGTGTCGCGCAACAGATGGGGGCGGGTATCCACACTAGCGATATCGGGACCGATATCGCAGTGTGTAAAGTAGCCTTTAATAAACTGTGTAAAGGATTTTAAGTAAAAATCCACAATAAACCAGCGCTAGATGGGTTTTTATAATTTTATTAATAGACCACAAATAAAAAATTTTTTGCTATCCTTGTTTCAAGACAGAGTATTTGATAATATACAATACACTGATTATTACTAAAACCAAGGACCACATAAAACAAGGACCACATAAAATAAAAAATGAAAGTAATGAGAATAAAATTCTTTTGTATAACCAATTAACTTCGAGGTGATACAATATTCACATTGATTTAGTTTTACCAGTCTAATGTAATGCCCCGGCCGGTGGCATATATTTTGTTTGGTTAATAATTTAGACTTATACAATGAAAGATGTACTATACCACCCCTGGCTAACTTACAAGTTTTAAGTTGTACAATATAAGTTTGCGACGTTATATTCGCCCCCAGGGCCTGGGGGAATAAACCTCACAACAACTTGACCGCAAAAAACACCCCGGATTTCTCCGTTGATTAGGCTGGAACCGCTATGTACAGGATTGACCTGTTAGACTTCCAGAGCGGACGTTTTGAGGCCAGTGGCCGCGACTAGTGCTGGCTCTGGGGGAGATGTATGGTTACCGACATCCCTCTTTACAGAGCTTTTATAACACTTCACAAGGCCACAAACCAGCCGGTCCCGTATTCTCCCAAATGTACTTTCGAAATCAAGCAGTACGAAGCCACTGAAAGCACCAAGATGTTGGCTGCGGACAACAATAAGATCAGCGGTAACTACTCAGCCTCTCCAGCGGGCAGTCCAGACCGTATCCAGTGTCAGCTGACTGATTCCACACAGGAGGAAGTTGCTTGGCAGGTTAGCACCACACAAGGCTCCGATCTGCTTCCAAACGAGCAATGTAGAACCGCTGGAGGTACCAATGTATCCTGGTTGCAGACAAAGGAAATGTCAGCGGTAACCTCTCAACCTCTCCAGCAGGCAATCCGTACCGTGTCCAGTGGAAGCCGGTTGATTCCACACGAGGGAGAGATTACTTGGCAGGTTATCACCGCACAGGTGAGGTAGGCAAAAACAGAGTCCTGATCCGACACGCGTTTCGGGGGCGTGTAACGGCCCCCTTCCTCAAGGATAACTCAGCTGTTGCCTAGAGCACTATTTATGCATATATTTAATTGGTTATAATTTGCATAAAATTAAACAATGTTTAAATTCAACCAACATTCAATGACCACTACATATATCAATTTGTGAAAGACCGTTCATAATAGCCATATAATATAATTATGTGCAAAGGTTTTTCTAAAGGTTTTTCTAAAAAGACCTATATATAGCCTTGCTTGTATCATCATATACTGGGAAGACAATGTGTATATATGCATATGCTTTTTTTCAACAATAAATTTAACAAAAGGACATCATAAAGGTGTAATATAAATTTGCTATAATATGAAAAGCCCCTTATATCTACATCAACCTTGGGCAAGTGAAGCACCAGTATTGGGCCCGCTTCTTTTCAACATATTTATAAATGACCTTGTTGGGGGCATGCGGAGTAGAATTTCAATATTTGCAGATGATACTAAACTCTGCAGGGTAATCAATACAGAGGAGGATAATTTTATATTACAGGGAGATTTATGTAAATTGGAGGATTGGGCTGAGAAGTGGCAATTGAAGTTTAATGTAGATAAATGTAAGGTCATGCACTTGGGTAGAGGAAATAAAATTTATAATTATGTACTTAATTGTAGAGCACTGGGTAAAACAGACACAGAAAAAGACTTGGGTGTATGGGTGGATGGTAAACTTCACTTTAGTGGACAGTGTCAGGCAGCTGCTGCCAGGGCTAATAAAATAATGGGATGTATTAAAAGAGGTATAAGTGTTCATGAAAAAAATATAGTTCTACCTCTGTACAAGTCACTAGTGCGACCGCACTTAGAATACTGTGTACAATTCTGGTCACCGATATATAAGAAGGATATAGCTGAACTGGAGAGGGTGCAGAGAAGAGCGACCAAGATTATTAGAGGAATGGGTGGGCTGCAATACCAAGACAGGTTATTAAACTTGGGGTTATTTAGTTTGGAAAAACGAAGGCTTAGGGGGGATCTAATCACAATGTATAAATATATGAGGGGACAATACAGAGACCTTTCCAAAGATCTTTTTACACCTAGGCCTGCGACTGGAACACGGGGGCATCCGCTACGTCTTGAGGAAAGAAGGTTTAATCATAATCACAGACGAGGATTCTTTACTGTACGAGCAGTGAGACTATGGAACTCTCTGCCGCATGATGTTGTAATGAGTGATTCACTACTAACATTTAAGCAGAGCCTGGACGCCTTTCTTGAAAAATTTAATATTACCAGTTATGTATATTAGATTTTATGACAGGGTATTGATCCAGGGAACTAGTCTGATTGCCGGATGTGGAGTCAGGAAGGAAATTTTTCCCCATTGGAACTTGTTTGCCACATTGGGTTTTTTTTGCCTTCCTCTGGATCAACATGTTAGGCTACGGGTTGAACTAGATGGACTTAGAGTCTCCCTTCAACCTTAAAAACTATGATACTATGATACTATGATATGATACCAATTTTAATATATATTATGCATATATACACATATATCTCCATGACAATCGCTTTTTTTTTTTTTTTTTTTTTTTTCCTTCTCTCCGTATTATTATCAGTACCTATTACTCCTCTACCTATAAAAATATAAATTAATTAAAAGCAAACAGTTCTATATCATTATTGAGTCCATATGGTTTCAAGGTGTTCAATTCAAAAATCCATTGGCTTTCTGCTCGTGACATTTTTTTAATGAAATCGCCACCTCTCCAATCCTTAGTTATTTTTTGTACGCCCCATACTTGGGATCCTTTAAAGGACCCTCCATGTTTTAACACATAATGTCTGGATAGGGGGTGCTTAGTACATTTATTTTTAACACTTCTAATGTGCTCACCCACCCTTTTCCGTAGGGGTCTAATAGTTCTCCCAATGTATTTTTTCTGACAGGGACATTGAATGCAATATACTACTCCCTTTGATTGACATGTAATAAATTCTCTAATCATGACTTCTGACTGCCCCTGTAAGAAGGATTTCCGTGAAATATTTTTTGTATTCTTACATACTATACAGCTTTTGCATGGAAAAAAACCTTTCAGGCCAAATAATCCTCCCTTATTAGGTGCTGTAAGATTACGTATGGTGGGTGCCACTAAATTGCCAATATTGTTTGCCTTCCTATATATGAATATAACGTCGCAAACTTATATTGTACAACTTAAAACTTGTAAGTTAGCCAGGGGTGGTATAGTACATCTTTCATTGTATAAGTCTAAATTATTAACCAAACAAAATATATGCCACCGGCCGGGGCATTACATTAGACTGGTAAAACTAAATCAATGTGAATATTGTATCACCTCGAAGTTAATTGGTTATACAAAAGAATTTTATTCTCATTACTTTCATTTTTTATTTTATGTGGTCCTTGTTTTATGTGGTCCTTGGTTTTAGTAATAATCAGTGTATTGTATATTATCAAATACTCTGTCTTGAAACAAGGATAGCAAAAAATTTTTTATTTGTGGTCTATTAATAAAATTATAAAAACCCATCTAGCGCTGGTTTATTGTGGATTTTTACTTAAAATCCTTTACACAGTTTATTAAAGGCTACTTTACACACTGCGATATCGGTCCCGATATCGCTAGTGTGGATACCCGCCCCCATCTGTTGCGCGACACGGGCAAATCGCTGCCCATGCTGCACAACACCGACCAGACCCGTCACACATACTTACCTGCCCGGCGACGTCGCTGTGACCGGCGAACCGCCTCCTTTCTAAGGGGGCGGTCCGTGCGGCGTCACAGCGACGTCACTGAGCGACCGCCCAATAGCAGCGGAGGGGCGGAGATGAGTGGCCGGAACATCCCGCCCACCTCCTTCCTTCCTCATAGCGGCTGGGAGGCAGGTAAGGAGAGGTTCCTCGTTTCTGCGGTGTCACACGGAGCGATGTGTGCTGCCGCAGGAGCGACGAACTACATCGTTACTGCTGCAGTAACGATAATCGAGAATGGAGACCCATGTCACCGATGAGCGATTTTGCACGTTTTTGCAGCGATGCAAAATCGCTCATCGGTGTCACACGCAGCAACATCGCTAATGCGGCCGGATGTGCGTCACAAATTCCGTGACCCCAACGACTCCGCATTAGCGATGTCGCAGCGTGTAAAGCCCCCTTTAGTGGGAGTGGTGTACAGGGTCTTAGCAGTAAAGAGTATTCCATATTTCTGCCAGATACCCACAGAGATATTGAAATCTGAAAAAAGAGACTTCTGCTCATTGAAGGTAAGAACTGCTCACATAGCGTTCAACTCCACAGCAAACGAGTGCTCTAGCACTGGCATCTCAGCAGGGATATTCCCCTACTACACATGTGTGTCTGGGTCCCTGTGACAGTTTACAGGACATAACTCAGGGCACCTAGACAGAAGGCAGAGGGACTACTTTCTATTTCTGGTGTAGAGCTTAGTACAATATATATATATATACTATTACATGTGACACATGTACCTTGTATTACCATTATTCGCTGTATATGAACCCCTTTTCTCCGGGCATTATTTGTCTATAGCATTTTTCACGAACCTGAGGCAACTGAGAACCCTTCAGTGAAGGAATTCCACTAACCCTCACAATACCAACCAGGGGCCTCCCTGCAGTAACTCAGGTAGTTGTACCCATTCTCTTTCCGCATTCTATGTGTTCTTCTTCTTTCTTCTTTTTTTTCTTTTTTCTTCTTTTTATTTCTATCATGTAGTTCAGGGGTTTATAGATATATGTCCTGCATCTCATATTTCCTTTAGTGGTGCTTCTTACCCATTCTCATATCATTTACCCTAGTATTTCATGATCCTGAGGCGACTGAGAACCCTTTAATAAAGGAATCCTTTTTCACTTGAATTGTCAAGTGATACTTACCAGTGACTATCACGTAATGTTACAGGTAGTTGCATTTTCTTCCTCTTCTTTCTCTCCTTTCTTCTTTGTCACACGGTCCATTGTGTTATAGCCCACGTGTCATGATAACACTTGTACCATCTTTTCATTTAGATTCCACCTACAATTATTTACCGATTCCAGTTCTGAAATAGGCTTTCATGATCTACTCACTAGAATTCTCAAGTGCATAAGGTACTGAGACATATACATGTTCACACCATTATAAAGAACAAAGTATAAACATTGAGGTTTTTCTCACACCCATGTTCCTGTGTTCTTTGATATGATATGTGTTCATTTCCTTCACTATATAGGATTGCAAGTTTTCCATTTGTACCTTAATGGCAATGACGCTATACAATTGAACACATATCATCCTGTTATCCATATAGGTGTGTATTTACCTGCTTGACTATTTTTGGTTGTTTGATCCAGAATGTTTCTCCAGATAGGTCATGTGGAAATTTTCTTTCCTCAGTACAAATGTTTTCACTATGGCTTTGGAAAAATTTTTTGTATGTGCATCATGGTCATTTGACCCATTGTACTCTCAAGTAGCAATATATTGTACTGTTATGTTGTACTATGTACTAATTACGTGTTTATATGGTTTTGTAACCCTTTATGATCTTAGATAACTTTATCCTTGATAAAGACCTAAAAACAAGGTCGAAACGTTGGATGAATTATCCTTTTGCACAAATAAAGAATTTTCAGCATTCCAAGAGTTCTTTTCTTACGTTATTGATCACTATAGTGTGCCAGAGCTATTTCTATTGAATTGACTCTTATTTTTTCTGAGCACCTGCTATATACACAGTGACCCAGACATATTCAAGTTTCATTCAGAAGGCAGAGGGAAGCCTTAGCAGCTGAGCCTATATCTTGGCTTGTGAGCATTAGAACAGGCCGGCGATTACAGGGTAACATGAAAAATGTCCAGCTTGCATTATGACTAGAACATGACAATATCCTTTTAAGTACTAACCTATGATGCGTTCCTAAGCAGTTGATGTTATATGTTCTACATTTCATTTTCTGCATACTTTACAAGTAGTAGAATTTGCTTTGATATAGGCAACTGGATTTTCACAATGAAAAGGCAAAGGATAACGCCCGAAAAAGACGCCATACATTATGTCAGTGCCATCACTGACAAACCTGGATTGACCATGAAATACATCAATCCCCTTAAAGGTGAGTTAAAACAAGTTTTAACTAAATTGCCTTAATATTGTCATGCATTAGAATGACTGTCTTAGGTAATGATAAATATTTTCTACAGGAAGAGGAGTGTTTGCTGAAACTGAAATCGAAAAAGGGAGTTTTGTTGCAGAATATCGAGGCGAGCTCACGTATGCACTTACGATGGTAGACAACTACTCGAGATTTATGGTTGTGGTACAAGTCAAAGATCTAATGGCCCATACTGCAGCGAAGGTCTTCCAAGCACACTTATGCAGACCTCATGGCTACTCAGAGAGAGTCCTCACAGATCAAGGCACAGCCTTTGAAGCGGAAATCTTCAAGGACTTCTGCAGCTTTTACCGATGCAGGAAGATGCGCACTACACCCTACCATGCTCAAACCAATGGTTATCAACCTGCTCAGGACTTTACCCCATATTCCAGATGTGGCCTTACAAGTCATTTATAGAGGGGTAACAATACGTTGGGATCACCGGATCTAATCTCCCTTTTTATACACCCTAAAATCTTGTTTGCTTTAGAATAAACAATAACATCATAAAGGTATAGCAGTACCGTTTCAAAGTTTCGGTGTCCCAAGCAGCATTCCATCAGCCTCTGGAAGGTTCCTGGCAAATTGCACAGCTCGAAGGGCATGCTTTTGAACTCGCAGAGACCCATCGGGGTGGCAAAGGCGGTCTTCTCCCGGTCTGCCTCAGCAACGGACACTTGCCAATAGCGACTAGTGAGATCAAGGGTAGAAAAATAATTTGCAGTTCTCAATGCAGCTAGCTATTCCTCAATACAGGGGAGTGGTGCTGTCCTTCTTCTTTAACAGGACCAACGGAGCTGCCCAGAGGCTACAACTGTCACGGATAACCCCAGCCTCCTTCATGTTGCTCAACATGTCCTTGGTACACTGGTAATGTGCAGGTAGTTTTGGCTTATATCTCTCTTTGATGGGTGGGTGTGCACTTGTGGGGATGTAGTGTTTGACCCCTTTTATTCTTCAAAAGTCTAGCGGATGTTTGCTGAAGACTTGCTCGTATTCTTGCACTAGCCTGTAGACCCCCTTCTTGTGATGTGAAGGTGTGGAGTCAGTGCCTACGTGTAATTCCTTACACCACTCCTCTGGCTGACTTGGTGAGCTGTCACTGAATGGGTGGGCTGAAGCAATGGTGGATGCTGCTGTTTGGATAGCATGTGTATCTACTGAGAACAGCTTATCAATGGTGGCAAATCGGAGCAGCTTAATCTCTTGCTCTCCGCAGTTCAACACTCTCATGGGCACTCTTCCCTTCCATATTAATGAATAAAACTATGATGTAAATAGCATATAGATACCCCACAAATGCAGATAAAAGTAGGTTATGGGAAAAGGGGGAAGAGAGAAACAGGAAAATAGTGGAATAAAGTATACCTTCCAGGTGGGAGAGGAAATGGCAGCACAGCCAGTGGAGGTGAAGCAAGGGGAGCCTGCAACTAAAGAGTTGAGAGCGTTATCACATGGTGACTGAGCCTGATTGTAACGGGAGCATAGAGGTGCCGATCCTGTCTTACCTGCGTTGGTGTAGAAGTGGGTGTCCTGTGGTGGAGTCAGCTATGTGCAGTGGTGGCCGTGGGTTCTTTTATGTGCGACCGTAGTAATAGCTGCGCCCACTTCCTGTATGGGAGTGGAATGCAGTGAGGGTAATGGAACGCACGCCTGCGCATTTGTGTTTAACGTCGCGCATGTGCAGAACGGAGAAAAGGCTGCGCTCACTTCCTAATGAAAGGGAGTGAGACGCATCTGGGAAGGGAAGGGAAAAGATTAGGGTTTGGGGATGATGAAAGGGCTTTCTACGGGCAAGGATGGCAAAGGGTGGCAGTGACGGAAAGTCAGGCAGCCTGTCCTGTCCTGTCCTGTCCGTCCGTCTTTTTGTATCATGAATTGGAAAGACTGCAAGGGGGAGGGGAGGTGCTTGTGTCCAAAAGGAGGAGTTATTCAGATTCATTGCAGTGGGCGGCGGCTGCAAAAAGCACCATTCTTCTTGTTTTTGCTCTGCAAAACAGCCTTTTCAAGGGTTGGCTTGGGTGACAAAATGTCTTCTGTAGGCGTGGGTTTGTCTCCCTCTCCCTAAGATGTGTCCGGTATAGGCCAGGGTGCCACTCAAGGCCGTAACCAATTCGGGTTATAGCTTCTCGGCCTTTTGGCTAAGATCAAGTGTAGTTTCGGAGGACGCTACCTTGGTCGGTACTGGAAGGTGCCTGGGATTGCACGTCTGCCGGCCTTGAGGAAGTGTGTGCGCCTTCTGGTGACACATAGCCCTCTTGTGCCTGGACGGTTCCCAGGCAACGGGAGGCGATCACCTTTGTTATTTTGAAGTCCTACTGATAAACAGAAAAAAAAAAAAATTAAATCTGTTCTTATCAGTTTAATATCTGATACGTCCCCTCTCTGGGGACCATATATTAAATGGATTTTTAGAACAAGGAGATGGAAAAAATCTTGCTCTGTCCACTCCACGCATTGACCTGGTATTGCAGTACCTCCAGGACCGGTGCACCCCTTCTTAACCCAGTTTCCAAAAGCAGAACTCAATTCACCTGATTCAAATGAGCCCCATTAGTGAATTGAAAGAAAGCAAAAACTTTATATGCACCTCAATTTGGCCAATTCACTTTTCACACTTTCACCCTTTTTTTTATCTTTCACACCTTTTACTTGCTTTATTGATGCAAAAAGCTGTGCCAAATAGCAAACTCATCTCCACTCAACTTGACCAACTCTGCTATGTCCCGTGCAGTATCTTATTCTCAGTCTTATCTAGATCATTTGCAATTGAATAGAATAGATCCCTTTTGGCTGCTTATGACTGTGTAAAATATGTAGTTTTACTGGGCTGGGATGAGAGAATCCATTGAAGCATGGTGTAGGGATTGTGGTTCCTGTGTGCTAAGAAGAGAGGCTGGCACCAGCCAGAAAGCCCCATTGCAGCCAATAATCACTTAATAACTTTTTCAACTTGTCATCATATGGGAGGCCTTCCATTCCTTGTAGTAGTCTAGTTGCCCACCTTTGAACTGACTCTAACTTCTGAATGTCCTTTTTAAAATGTGGAGCCCAAAACTGGTTCCCATATTCCAGATGTAGCCTTACAAGTGATTTATAGAGGTGTAACAATACGTTGGGATCACGGGATCTAATCTCCCTTTTTATACACCCTAAAATCTTGTCCCAAGCAGCATTCCATCAGCCTCTGGAAGGTTCCTGGCGCATTGCACAGCTCGAAGGGCATGCTTTTGAACTCGCAGAGACCCATAGGGGTGGCGAAGGCGGTCTTCTCCCGGTCTGCCTCAGCAACGGACACTTGCCAATAGTGACTAGTGAGATCAAGGGTAGAAAAATAATTTGCAGTTCTCAATGCAGCTAGCGATTCCTCAATACGGGGAGTGGTGCCGTCCTTCTTTTTTAACAGGATCAACAGAGCTGCCCAAAGGCTACAACTGTCACGGATAACCCCAGCCGCCTTCATGTTGCTCAACATGTCCTTGGTACACTGGCAATGTGAAGGTGGTATTGGCTTATAGCTCTCTTTGATGGGTGGGTGTGCACCTGTGGGGATGTGGTGTTGGACCCCTTTTATTCCCCCAAAATCTAGCGGGCTTCCCACCGGTAACCCGCTCCCCAGCTTGGATGGATGCTGAGGGAGCCCCTTTTGCCCGCAGGCTCTGGCCCTGGGAACTGTAGCCTTGGCGGTGACTGTGCTTCCCTCTACGGTGTGAGCTGTTGCCTTCAATCGGGTCTTGACTGCTGGGAAACCCTGGAGGTTCCTGTCGCTAACGGATTTGACCGGTTTTACGGCGACTCCTAGCCTGGTCGGGGTCCGTAGGCCCTGCCGGATGGTGCTGGCTTCTCTTCACTCCCCGATCTGGTACCGGCGGGCCACCGCCCATCCCCGGTCCGTACGGTTCACTCCAATTAGCCTCTCCTGCAGAAGGTCACCACCGTCTGCCAACCTTGCTGAGTGCCCGGGCCACACACCCGGACACGGTCAGTCTCCTCTCCTCTTCACTTCTCTAACTCCAAAACTGATCTCTAATCTGACTCCTTTTCCCGCCTCCAGGACTGTGAACTCCTCGGTGGGTGGGATCAACCGCCTGGCCCACCCCCTGGTGTGGACATCAGCCCCTGGAGGAAGGCAACTAGGATTTGTGTTTAGCTTCGGTGTGCCTAGCCGGAGTGTAGAGTGTGTTGGTGTAGTACCTGTGACGACCTGGCTTGTCCAGGGCGCCACATTCCCCTATAGTCAAATGCAGACCGTCCGCGGGCTGCCCGTCCATCACCGGTTTTATTTTCACAACTGAAAAAGAATAAAACGGTAAAACATGTAAAAGCATCATAAACATTTTACAACGGTACAGCTTCCGCTCTTCTCCCACCCAAACAACCTGGCCCTGATGCTGCCCCTAAGAAGCGGGCAGCACCCCTTGACCCCAGTCCAGCACCAAGTTGCCCGAGCGGGTTCTGTCTCTTTCAGGGGGCCCACGTCCAAGGGGACCCCTGAACCCCCGGAGGATCGCCACCGGTTACGGTAGTGGCGGGCCTAGGCCATCCCTTTCCTCCAGGCCCATCCTCCCAAATCAGCCTCTCCGGAGGCGGTAACGGTGTCAAGCCAACAAACATTTTTATTTACATTGCACTAAGTTTGTGGTTGCCCTGCAAGTTCTCGGGCTTGTCCGTAAGCAGTTCCTTACGCAATGGTTGCACAGTCCCTACGGGGACAACAGTTGCCGGCAACGGCCGGTTTAATCACGGTTCAATCAGGTAAACTTCTTTGGTTGATCATCTTTACTTATCATTTAAAACTTTCAAACTGGTACACTCAACACATAAAGCCCCCCCCCTTTTAAAGAGTAGTTTCCCTGTACCTAAGTGGGGGTCTACCTAGGTTGGGGCGAGTGGACCTTCGGGGTCCGGTGTCAGTGGTGACAGGCAGTGGGGCAGAGGGAACAGTCAGTTCCTCCTCCCTGCTATCATGTGGGGCAGGCGGAGGCGTAGGGGAGCTGGGTACAGGTACATCCCTGGGCACTGGCTCGCGGTTAACCGTTTCCATCATTTCTTCATCCACGGGTTGTGGGAACAGTATCACTGGAAGGATCACCGCACCGTTCTGTGTAGGCCAGTCTGCTGGAAAATCACCCATCATGGTGTGGATTACCTCTTTTTCCTTCTCCACTGGACTGGGAACTGGAGCCTCATCCGCTACTCTCAATGCTGGTGGGCACTTCTTCAGGTGGTCTCGGGAAACCGTGGCCAAAGTCCCCCCCTGGTCACGGCTGATCTGGTAGGCCTTCTCATTCTCCCATCCTGTGGGCTGGACTACATACGGGGTTTTTTCCCATTGATCATCCAGCTTGTGGGCCCTTCTTTTCCGCTTCAGCACTACATCCCCAGGTTGGAAGGAACCGGCAGGCGCCTTCTTGTTGAAGCACTGCTCCTGTTGTCCCCGACTCCGGCACAAGTTCTTTTCAACATACTCCTGGACCTGTCGGTACTGTGTCCTCCGCCGAGTGTCCCATTCAGCTGTCGACAGGAGTGCTTCTGAAGCTTCCAAGCCCATTTCCAGATCCACTGGTAGCCGGCCGGGACGAGCTCTCATCAGGTATGCTGGAGTGCATTTCGTAGAGCTGGAAGGGATGTTGTTGTACATATCGACCAGGTCAGGTAGCTTCTCCAGCCACAGGTTCCGCTCTTCCAGTGGTAACGTCTTGAGGAGGCCCAGGACCAAGTGGTTCATCTTTTCACAAATGCCATTGGTTTGGGCGTGGTAAGGCGTGGTCCGGATTTTCTTGCAGCCGTACAACTGGCAGAATTCCTGGAATACCTCTGCTTCAAAGGCCGGACCCTGGTCGGTAAGCACCCTCTCCGGGTACCAATGCGGTCAACAGAAATAAGCCTGGAAAGCCTTAGCAGCGGTGCGGCCGGTTAAGTCCTTAACTGGGACAACCACCAGGAACCTCGAGTAGTGGTCTACGATGGTCAGAGCGTAGGTGTACCCACTTCGGCTGGGGGTGAGCTTTACATGGTCAAGGGCAACCAGCTCCAGCGGTTGGTGTGTAATGATCGGGTGTAGGGGTGCCTTCTGGCTGGCCTCGTCCTTCCTTCTCAATGCGCAAGGGCCACATTCTCGGCACCAGGCCTCCACAGATTCCCGCATTCCACTCCAATAGAACCGCTCTCTTAACAACATCTCTAGCTTCTTCCACCCGAAGTGCACTGCACCATCATGGTATGCTTGCAGGACGGTGGGCACGTTAGCCTGGGGAATCACCAGCTGGCGGATCTTCTCGTGAGTCTTTGGATTAATCAGCTCGCGATACAACTTCCCCTGGTGTAGGTATAGCCGGGTCCATTCTTGCCACAGACGTTGGGCTTCGGCAGGGGCAGCAGGGTCTATCCCAGCAGAACCCTGTTCCACTAGAGTCTTGACCAGGCGGACAGCAGGTGCCTGGTCCTGAGCTTCCTGCCAGTCCTGTCGGGGCAGCGGATCCAGGTTCACCCGTTGTTGGTAGACGTGCACCTTCTCAGTGAATGGCCGGTGAAATGCAGGCAACTCGATCTCTTCGAGGTCATCATCCTCTGGACCCTCTTCCGACAGGTGGGGCATCCGGGAGAGTGCATTGGCATTGACGTTGGTACGGCCGGCCCGGTACTTGATGGTGAAATCGTAGTTGGCTAACCTGGTCACCCACCGCTGCTCCAACGCGCCCAGCTTGGCCGTATCTAGATGGGTCAGCAGGTTATTGTCTGTGTACGCGGTGAACTTGGCTGCTGCCAGGTAATGGCGGAACCGCTCGGTGATAGCCCACACCAGTGCCAAGAGCTCAAGCTTGAAGGAGATGTAGTTCTCAGGGTTCCTCTCAGTCGGTCGGAGTTTTCGGCTAGCATAAGCTATTACCTTTTCCCTTCTGTCTTGGACCTGGGATAGAACAGCCCCCAAGCCCACATTGCTGGCGTCGGTGTAGAGGATGAATGGGCGGCTGTAGTCAGGGTACGCTAGGATTTCCTCTCCGGTCAGGGCTGTTCTCAGCTGGCGGAAGGATTCCTCATGCTTTTCTTCCCACACCAATGGGGCTACTAGGGATCTACCACCCTTGGTCTGTCCTACGAGGAGGTCTTGCATGGGGGCAGCCATCTTTGTGTACCCCTTAATGAAGCGACGGTAATATCCCACCAGGCCCAGAAACTGCCTCACTTCCCTCACTGTGGTCGGTCTCGGCCAGTCTTGGATGGCGGTGATCTTCTCGGGGTTGGGGGCGACACCTTCCGCACCAACCACATGTCCTAGGTACTGCACTCTGGGTTTCAGCAGATGACACTTTGAGGGCTTCAGCTTCATCCCATACTTGGCAAGGGACGCGAACACCTCGGCTAGGTGCTCCAGGTGGGCTTCATACGTCTGTGAGTACACAATCACATCATCCAAGTACAGCAAAACGGTCCCATAGGCAGTCTTCTCTCGGTCTTCCGGTGCCACGGCCACCTGCCAGTACCCGCTGGTGAGGTCAAGGGTGGAGAAGTAGTTAGCGGTTCTCAGCGAGGCCAGGGACTCTTTGATGCGGGGCAGAGGGTAAGCATCCTTATGCGTTATCTGGTTAATCTTCCGGTAATCCACACACATCCGCATGGTGCCATCCTTCTTCTTAACCAGCACCAACGGAGCGGCCCAGGGACTACAGCTGTCCCTAATAACCCCTGCCTCCTTCATGTTCCTCAACATGTCTTTGGCGCATTGGTAGTGCGCAGGGGGAATAGGCCTGTATCTCTCTTTAATAGGGGAGTGTGTACCGGTAGGGATGTGGTGTTGAACCCCTTTAATCTGCCCAAAATCTAGAGGGTGCTTGCTAAAAACCCGCTCATACTCCTGTACCACCTGGTATACCCCTTCCTTGTGGTGTATGGGGGTATCATCAGTGCCGACATGTAGCTCTCGATACCACTCGCCTAACTCCCCCAGGGATGAGTGGGAACCGGCAGCAGGCGGTGTGACCGGGGGAACGGCTTCATGGATCGTGTGGGGATCTAGAGTGAGCAATTTGGCAAGGGTAGCGTACCGGGTGGTGCATGAATGCACACATATTGGTTTTATAATCTTATTGTATTACTTTATATTCTTATTTCATTTGTGCATATCTCCACCATAATCCTGGCTACGAAATATAGCTTTTTTTGGGGTACACAGGTAGTAAGGTCTTCTTTCTATTTCTTTAGGGGTGATATAGCCTGGTGGAACTCTAGACCTCTAACATTATATATGCACCCTTTTTCTTTATGGTTCTTGGACACCTTATAACATTCTTCCATACATATATATCTTTCTCATAAATTATAAATAATTAGGCATTTTTATATATTTTATTTACATTTTCATAAATAACTTTTTACAAAGCATGGGGGACATTCTCACATACATATAATTTTCATGTACGCATTCTGAAAATTTACGCATAAACCGTACACACTCCTTTTTGTAACAATTTCTATAACTCATTCGCTGAACTCTCATCCCGGATATTCATTCTTACACCGAATTTCCTGTTATAACACAACATTCATGATTTTTATTCAATTTATTTTTATTTTTTAGGTTTATTAGTAGTGATGAGCGAGTACTAAAAAGCTCGGGTGCTCGAAGCTCGGGCCGAGCCTCCCAAGATACTCGTGTACTCGGCCCGAGCACCGAGCCCAATGTTATCCTATGGGAGACCCGAGTATTTTTGTGAAATGACCACCGGCAGCATGTAGAAACCCTAAAAATGGCACAAAAGTCTCCGAAGAGTGCTCAAATGACATGGCAACAGCATGGGGAAGACCCCTTGAAGCATTTATCACTCAAAAGTCACAGCTGTGAATAATTTTGTCCGCGTTTTACGCCATTTTTACGGACTCACCAGAAAACCTTCCAAAATGACACCAAAATGATTTTTCATAGCGGAAATGTTAAGGGCACATACCCAATAGTGAGATAGAGCTAATGTATGTTACTTTTTGAGATCAATACATGAAAGATTTTACGTAAAACATTGTGTGGCACTCCGATGTCCCTGAGAAGAGACGTACATAAAGGCCTCTGAGTCTAATGTGCCCATTTTGAGGAACTGAGTCTTTGTAGTATTTTCCTTTGCCAGGGCAGTCCAAAATTGTGAGGTTCACCAATGCCCCTGCATACAGACGTGCATGATGGCCTGTAAACCTGAAGTGCCCATTATAAGGAAGTGGGTCTATTGTAGTATAGCCCTTAGGCAGGGCAGCCAAAAATTGGGAGGCTCCACGTTGTCCCTGGATAGAGACGTGCATGAGGGCCTCAAAACATTAAGTGTCCAGTGTCAGGAAGTGGGTGTATTATAGTATAGCCCTTAGGCAGGGCAGCCAAAAATTGGGAGGCTCCACGTTGTCCCTGGATAGAGACGTGCATGAGGGCCTGTAAACCTGAAGTGCCCATTGGAAGGAAGTGGGTCTTTTGTAGTATAGCCCTTTGGCAGGGCAGCCAAAAATTGGGAGGCTCCACGTTGTCCCTGGATAGAGACGTGCATGAGGGCCTGTAAACCTGAAGTGCCCATTGGAAGGAAGTGGGTCTTTTGTAGTATAGCCCTTTGGCAGGGCAGCCAAAAATTGGGAGGCTCCACGTTGTCCCTGGATAGAGACATGCATGAGGGCCTCAAAACATTAAGTGTCCATTGTCAGGAAGTGGGTGTATTATAGTATAGCCCTTAGGCAGGGCAGCCAAAAATTGGGAGGCTCCACGTTGTCCCTGGATAGAGACGTGCATGAGGGCCTGTAAACCTGAAGTGCCCATTGGAAGGAAGTGGGTCTTTTGTAGTATAGCCCTTTGGCAGGGCAGCCAAAAATTGGGAGGCTCCACGTTGTCCCTGGATAGAGACGTGCATGAGGGCCTCAAAACATTAAGTGTCCATTGTCAGGAAGTGGGTGTATTATAGTATAGCCCTTTGGCAGGGCAGCCAAAAATTGGGAGGCTCCACGTTGTCCCTGGATAGAGACGTGCATGAGGGCCTCAAAACATTAAGTGTCCATTGTCAGGAAGTGGGTGTATTATAGTATAGCCCTTAGGCAGGGCAGCCAAAAATTGGGAGGCTCCACGTTGTCCCTGGATAGAGACGTGCATGAGGGCCTCAAAACATTAAGTGTCCATTGTCAGGAAGTGGGTCTTTTGTAGTATAGCCCTTTGGCAGGGCAGCCAAAAATTGGGAGGCTCCACGTTGTCCCTGGATAGAGACGTGCATGAGGGCCTCAAAACATTAAGTGTCCATTGTCAGGAAGTGGGTGTATTATAGTATAGCCCTTTGGCAGGGCAGCCAAAAATTGGGAGGCTCCACGTTGTCCCTGGATAGAGACGTGCATGAGGGCCTCAAAACATTAAGTGTCCATTGTCAGGAAGTGGGTGTATTATAGTATAGCCCTTTGGCAGGGCAGCCAAAAATTGGGAGGCTCCACGTTGTCCCTGCATAGAGACGTGCATGAGGGCCTCAAAACATTGTTCCCATTGCAAAGGAGCAATGTCGTTGTAATGTCCATTCTGCAAAGAATGGGCGAAAAAATTTACCACTGGGGGTATACCTGAAACAAAGGCCTAACTCTTGTAACGGTCATCATGGTGGCGCATGAGGAGAAGGAGGAGCAGTCCAGCGATTATCCAAAGTCCAGAAGTGTGTACCCATGGGTGACTGGAGGTACATGGCAAATTCCCGTTACAAACTTTAAATTCCGCTCTCATTTGCTGGTGGTGTGGTGAAGTCTGGCCCAATCCAACCCTTGTTCATCTTGATCAGAGTCAGCCTGTCAGCATTTTCAGTTGACAGGCGGGTGCGTTTATCTGTAATGATTCCACCTGCGGCACTAAAAACACGCTCTGACAAAACGCTAGCGGCAGGGCAGGCCAGGACTTCCAAGGCGTAGAGAGCCAATTCATGCCACGTGTCCACCTTGGATACCCAATAATTGTAAGGCACAGAGAAATGTCGGAGTACAGTTGTTCGATCTGCAAGGTACTCCTTGAGCATCTGGGCAAACTTAGGATTTCTTGTGGCACTACCCCGCACCTCAGGGGCTGTGGTACGTGAGGGGCTGAGAAAACTGTCCCACATCTTAAAGACTGTTCCCCTACCTCTGGCGGATTGGACTTGTGCCTCTCTCGGCTGTACGCCTTGGTTGTCCACTGATTCCTGACCTATGCCGCTAGCGTTTTGTGAGGGGAATGCTTTGCCTACTTCCGTGACTATGGCCTTCCGGAACTGCTGCATTTTGGTTGACCTCTCCGCCTCGGGAATAAGAGACATAAAGTTCTCCTTGTAGCGTGGGTCTAACAGTGTTACCAACCAGTAATGATTGTCGGCCAAGATACGTAGAATACTGTGTACAATTCTGGTCACCGATATATAAGAAGGACATAGCTGAACTGGAGAGGGTGCAAAGAAGAGCGACCAAGATTATTAGAGGAATGGGGGGGCTGCAATACGAAGACAGGTTATTAAACTTGGGGTTATTTAGTCTGGAAAAACGAAGGCTTAGGGGAGATCTAATCACAATGTATAAATATATGAGGGGACAGTACAGAGACCTTTCCAAAGATCTATTTACACCTAGGCCTGCGACTGGAACACGGGGGCATCCGCTACGTCTTGAGGAAAGAAGGTTTAATCATAATCACAGACGAGGATTCTTTACTGTACGAGCAGTGAGACTATGGAATTCTCTGCCGCATGATGTTGTAATGAGTGATTCACTACTAACATTTAAGCAGAGCCTGGATGCCTTTCTTGAAAAATTTAATATAACCAGTTATGTATATTAGATTTTATGACAGGGTATTGATCCAGGGAACTAGTCTGATTGCCGGATGTGGAGTCAGGAATGAAATTTTTTCCCCATTGGAACTTGTTTGCCACATTGGGGTTTTTTGCCTTCCTCTGGATCAACATGTTAGGCTACGGGTTGAACTAGATGGACTTAGAGTCTCCCTTCAACCTTAAAACTATGAAGATGTTCTTAACGCGAGGGTCACGAGACAGGCAGCTTACCATAAAGTCAGCCATGTGCGCCAGACTCTTAACAGCCAGGACTTCAGTAGCCTGACCAACACGTTGACTGAACATGCTGTCCTCCTCCTCCTCCTCCTCCTCCTCATCTACCCTGTCCTCTGGCCAGCCACGCTGAACCGAGGATATGACTGGTGTGCATGTCATATCCTCAATTTGGCCGGAGATTTGCTCCATGTCTTCATCCTCCTCCTCGTCATAGTCCTCCACTGCACGTTGTGATGAGACGAGGCTGGGCTGTGTGTTATCACCCACACCCACTACTGTTTCTTGCTGCAACTCATCGCGCTCCGCCTGCAATGCATCATGTTTGGTTTTGAGCAGAGACCGTTTTAGAAGGCAGAGTAGCGGTATGGTGACACTAATAATGGCGTCATCACCACTCACCATCTTGGTGGAGTCCTCAAAGTTTTGGAGGATGGTACATAGGTCGGACATCCATCTCCACTCCTCAGGTGTTATGTGTGGAGTTTGACCCATTTCCCGACGGCTTAGGTGATGCTGGTACTCAACAACTGCCCTCTTCTGCTCACATATCCTGACCAACATGTGCAGAGTTGAATTCCAACGCGTGGGGACATCACACACCAGTCTGTGAGCCGGAAGATGCAAACTGCGCTGAAAGCCGGCAAGGCCGGCTGAAGCAGTAGGTGACTTTCGAAAATGTGCAGACAGGCGGCGAACTTTTACCAGCAGATCAGACAGCTCTGGGTATGACTTTAGAAACCGCTGAACCACGAGGTTGAGCACATGGGCCACGCATGGAACATGTGTCAGCTGGCCTCGCCTCAAAGCCGCCACCAGGTTCCGGCCATTGTCACACACGACCTTTCCTGGCTTTAGGTTCAGAGGTGTGAGCCAGTGATCTGCCTGCTGTTTCAGAGCTGTCCACAGCTCTTCTGCATTGTGGGGTTTGTCACCTATGCAGATTAGCTTCAGCACAGCCTGTTGCCGCTTCGCCGAGGCAGTGCTGCAGTGCTTCCAGCTTGGGACTGGTGTGGAGGGTACAGTGGATGAGGATGCGCAGGAGGAGGAGGAGGCTGAAGAGCATGACATTCCGGAGCTGTAGAGTGTGGGTGAAACACTGACTGAGGTAGGGCCTGCAAACCTTGGTGTGGGAAGGACGTGTTCCGTCCCTCGCTCAGACTGGGTCCCAGCTTCCACAATATTAACCCAGTGTGCCGTCAACGAGATGTAGCGGCCTTGCCCACAAGCACTTGTCCACGTGTCTGTGGTTAGGTGGACTTTGGGTGAAACAGCGTTGTTCAGGGCACGTGTGATGTTTTGTGACACGTGGTTATGCAACGCGGGGACGGCACACCGGGAGAAATAGTGGCGGCTGGGGACCGAGTAACGTGGGACAGCTGCCGCCATCAGGTCGCGGAATGCTTCTGTCTCCACCAGCCTAAAAGGCAACATTTCCAGCGCAAGCAGTCGCGAAATGTTAGCATTTAGAACTGTGGCATGTGGGGTGTTGGCAGTGTATTTGCGCCTGCGTTCAAAGGTTTGCTGAATGGATAACTGAACGCTGCGCTGGGACAAGGACGTGCTTGATGATGGTGTTATTTCTGAGTAGGCAACTGCAGGTGCAGGACCGGAGGAGGCTTGTTCGCAGGCAGCATGGACAGGGGATTGGCTCGCATGCACAACCAGCGAAGACGTAGCAGTGACATTAGCAAGCACTGCTCCTCGACTCTGTTGTACTTCCCACAAAGTCGGGTGCTTGGCTGACATGTGCCTGATCATGCTGGTGGTGGTCAGGCTGCTAGTTTTGGTACCCCTGCTGATGCTGGCACGGCAGGTGTTGCAAATGGCCTTTTTAGAATCATCTGGATCCAACTTAAAAAACTGCCAGACTCGGGAAGACCTAACATTTGTACAGGCACCTTGTGTCGTGTTGTTGTTCCGGGGAACGGTTGCCTGACTTCTGCCTGGAGCCACCACCCTGCTTCTTACTGCCTGTTGGGATGCTACGCCTCCCTCCCCCTGTGCACTGCTGTCCTCGCTCTGCATATCCTCCTGCCAGGTTGGGTCAGTTACTGGATCATCCACCACGTCGTCTTCCTCTTCCGCACCCTGCTCCTCCTCCTGACTTCCTGACAATTGTGTCTCATCATCGTCCACCCCTTGTTGAGACACGTTGCCAACTTCGTGAGAACGTGGCTGCTCAAATATTTGGCCATCTGTACATACGATCTCCTCATGACCCACTTCAACATGAGCTGGCGAGAGGCCAGAATGTGCGAATGGAAACGTGAACAGCTCTTCCGAGTGTCCAAGTGTGGGATCATTAATGTCCGAGGACGTGTACTCAGCCTTGTGGTAGGAAGGAGGATCAG
Organism: Anomaloglossus baeobatrachus; assembly: GCF_048569485.1. NCBI lineage: Eukaryota > Metazoa > Chordata > Amphibia > Anura > Aromobatidae > Anomaloglossus > Anomaloglossus baeobatrachus. Next base: position 351,416 of record NW_027445030.1, on the reverse strand, counting down.
GTTCTGAAATGTGCGGTGCAGTATCACGGCTACTGACACTTGACCGTGTGGAAGACAGAGTGTTTGTGGTGGTGCCAATCTGACTAGAAGCATTATCCGCTATCCAACTAACAACCTGTTGACACTGGTCTTGGTTCAAGAGCGGTGTACTGCTGCGGTCCCCAAGAATTTGGGACAGGACGTGCGAGCGACTAGATGTGGCCCTTTGTTGTGGCAAAATTAGAGCTTGCCCACGACCTCGGCCTCTGCCTGCACCACCATCACGTCCACTTCCTTGTTCCTTGCCAACGCCCTTGCGCATTTTGCAATGCTGTGCTGACGTGTATTCACTAGACTTGGGCGTTATATCAAAGTTTGTGCAAATTGTGCACCTGTACGCTGCCACTGACAGGCACACACGTGCGGTTTTTAAATGCAAGCACGGACGCACTAAGAACCTAACAGGTTTTAGGAGCGACAATTGCTGAGAAGTCTGACACTATCAGGACTGTTTTAGACTGTGTACACCAGCCCCAGATATGATGAAGGCTGGTATACGGTCACCACTAGGAATGGCTATATACCCTGCCTGCCTGCCTGCCTGCCTGCCTGTATACTGCTACAATAGTCCTGACAAGGACTCTTTTGGTCACTAGCCTGTATTCCAACCTGGCTATACCCTGCCTGTATACAGCAACAATAGTCCTGAGAAGGACTCTGCTACTGTACTCCGACCTGGCTATACCCTGCCTGCCTGTATACAACTAGAATAGTCCTGAGAAGGACTTTTGGTCACACTGTTTGCAGCCCTGCTACGGAAATAGCTATAAAGGGCCGCAAACCTTTCCCTGAAGCAGCGACCCTCTCCCTGCACTGACTGTCTGGATAGCTGTGAGCAGAGCACAGCGCGCCCGCCGGTATAAAGGCTCGGTCACGCTGTGCAGGCCGGCCAATCACTGCAATTCCACAACTAACAGGGCTGTGGCATTGCAGTGGTCTGCCAGCCAATCCCTGCATGAGGGCTGGCTCTCAAAAGAGCGCCAACATGCAGGGATGAAGACCACGAGTACAGCACGAGTATCGCGAGATTACTCGGTCCCCGTCGAGTAGACCGAGTACAGTGATACTCGTGCGAGTACCGAGTAGTAACAAGCATGCTCGCTCATCACTATTTATTAGTAAAATGGCTTACACTCCCCTTTTTTCCACTTTTTTCTTCACTACTTTTATAAAGAAATTTTTCCTTTCTTTATTCTTAATGCAATTTTATATAGCAACACCACCATTTTTTGCCACGAACATAATTTTTCTTGTCCGTCATCCCGTTCACCCTTACAGGGTTGTGGACAGATGCACTTGTCACTACACTTCTAAGACTCAATACAGGGTCTGGAGCTCAATGCTCCCTTTTTGGTTTTTTTTTCTTCTTTTTTTTCTTTTTTTCATTTTGTCCTTCTTCTTCTTCTTTTTCTGATTTTTGTCTCAAAAAGCTGATGAAATTTGAAACACTATACCCCAGTGATTTTATAAATGTTTCTCAATATATCACTTGAGAACTTTTATGGCCGGTATTGTAACAGTTGACCATCCCGGCAGTATTTGAAATACAGCAGTCAGTCCTCTGACGTAGCTCCATATGTGTATATATAGAGGTTCTTCCTCCTTTGATTGCATACTGTTCTTTTTTTGCCCTGATGAAGGAGACAGTGATCTCTGAAACACATTGACCGGAAAAAAGAATAAAGAGATGAAATAATTAACATCAGTTTCCTTTGGTGACAGCGCGGCACGCACCCGATTTTCCTCCTATACGTTATTGCTCTTCTACTAGGGGCTGCGGCTGTCGCCATTTGTAACGTGCATTTAGGGGTTGTGACTGGCACAACCTTAATAGGTGAGTGCAACTACTATTAATTATTTGTTACCTTACCAGGTAAGACCCTAATTTGTGCGTCTGCTCCAGAGTTATTTCCCTGATTATTAATATCTGACAGGCAGTGATTGATCCTGCATTCTCACCTTCCTCTCTGTTGCACATTCTTATTGTTCCTATATGCTCTCTATTTCCATCAGACTTTTTTTGTCCTTCGGTGGGGCTCTAACATATGTGCACCATTTATTATTTATTTTTATGGATTCCTTTCTTTTTTCATGCTAGCGTTCATTATGCAGTAGTCATTCATGATATATCTTATATTTGTGAATCCATTAGGGCTCTATATGTCTGGTGCATCACATTGGGTCTTTTCAGTGCACAATAGGCACCTTTTTCTGTTATGCTCTGCTGCCACCTTATGGACATCCTATCAGTGATGCCAGAAAAAAATGGACATGTCTCCGTGCAGCAATCACGGACACGCGGGTACGCCGCACGGAGACACGTGCAGTGAAAAATCACTGATGTGTGAGCAGACCCATTCATTATAATGGATCTGCGTATCTCAGTGATTCTGTTATGTTTAAAAAAAAGCACAAACGTACCAGAATCACTGACGTGTGAAACAGGCCTTATAGTGTTTTGATTTATGTATGTATTATACAACTTCTGTGGATCTTGTATGAGTGACTTTTCTTCATTTTATTGGATTGTTTTAAAATATTGAAATAAAGTCACGCTTCCTATGCATCCTTTTGTATTCTGATTGGCTACTATAATACAGTTTTTAGGCACTGAGATCGATACCAGAGGCATGGTCTTCCGCTTACCAGAGGATAAGCTCAAAAGGCTAAGGGACATAATAGAAGGGTTTAGTGCTGTTAATAAGGTGGCATTAAGATAAATGAAATATATCTTCTCGGTCTTCTCGTTTTCTTGCTGAGTTGTGCCAATGGACAGAGTTTTTTCTAGACATTTGCTATTGGAAACTCAGGGAACCAAAGCTCCTGGATAGAGTTGAGTGCGGTTCGTGGTTCGTGGTTCTCCAGTTCTAGGCTCGAGTGATTTTGGGGCATGTTCTAGATCGAACTAGAACTCGAGCTTTTTGCAATAGCTCGATAGTTCTAGAAACGTTCGAGAACGGTTCTAGCAGCCAAAAAACAGCTAAATCATAGCTTGGTTTCTGCTGTAATAGTGTAAGTCACTCTGTGAATCAAACTATTATCACATTTCAGTGTATAGTGTGCGTGAACAGCGCCTTCAGATCACTGCTGTTTCTATAATGGCGATCGCCATTTTTTTTTTTTTTTTCTTGTCTTCCTTCCCTAAGTGCGCGCGTCTTGTGGGGCGGGCCAGCATGTCAGCCAATCACAGACACACACACAGCTAAGTTGACTTTGAGCCAGAGAAGCAACGGCATGTGTGATAGGATCTGCATGTCACATGTTCCTGCATTATAAAACCGGACATTTTCTTCACGGACGCCATTATCTGCCTTCTGCGTCTTTGGTGTCAGACATCACTGTCGCAGCTCCGTCCTCCTGAGTCCTATAGCCGATACAGCTGTATGCGCTGCATACACAGCGTTAGACAGCATAGGGAGAGCACTTTATAGCAGTCCTTTTAAGGGCTCAAACCGGCAGGGTCAGAGAGCCATAGGTGACAGGTCCTGCAAACAGCAACAGCATCTGTGTAGCCAAGGTCAGGGATTTCCTCCCTGCATTTCACCATTAGGAGGGAATAGAAAGGCAGGCTTCCATTCCTCTACCCAGAGCACCACAATCCTGCCACTGTACCCTCCTGTCCTCTGCACACTCCAACTCATTATAACTAAGCCATTATACTAGCAAACACTCAGTGTACCTAGTGGCATCCTATCTGTGGCTATTGGACTTTGCTATAGTCCCACTAGTGCAAAGACATTTGCAGAGCACGTCTGCCTGCATTGCACACTCCAACTTTTTTAAACTAAGCAATTTTACTAGCAAACACTCAGTGTACCTAGTGGCATCCTATACGTGGCTATTGGACTTTGCTATAGTCCCACTAGTGCCAAGACATTTGCAGAGCGCATCTGCCTGCGTTGCACACTCCAACTAATTATAAGTAAGCCATTATACTAGCAAACACTCAGTGTACCTAGTGGCATCCTATCTGTGGCTATTGGACTTTGCTATAGTCCCACTAGTGCAAAGACATTTGCAGAGCACGTCTGCCTGCATTGCACACTCCAACTTTTTTAAACTAAGCAATTTTACTAGCAAACACTCAGTGTACCTAGTGGCATCCTATACGTGGCTATTGGACTTTGCTATAGTCCCACTAGTGCCAAGACATTTGCAGAGCGCATCTGCCTGCGTTGCACACTCCAACTAATTATAAGTAAGCCATTATACTAGCAAACACTCAGTGTACCTAGTGGCATCCTATCTGTGGCTATTGGACTTTGCTATAGTCCCACTAGTGCAAAGACATTTGCAGAGCACGTCTGCCTGCATTGCACACTCCAACTTTTTTAAACTAAGCAATTTTACTAGCAAACACTCAGTGTACCTAGTGGCATCCTATACGTGGCTATTGGACTTTGCTATAGTCCCACTAGTGCCAAGACATTTGCAGAGCGCATCTGCCTGCGTTGCACACTCCAACTAATTATAAGTAAGCCATTATACTAGCAAACACTCAGTGTACCTAGTGGCATCCTATCTGTGGCTATTGGACTTTGCTATAGTCCCACTAGTGCCAAGACATTTGCAGAGCGCATCTGCCTGCGTTGCACACTCCAACTAATTATAAGTAAGCCATTATACTAGCAAACACTCAGTGTACCTAGTGGCATCCTATACGTGGCTATTGGACCTTGCTATAGTCCCACTAGTGCCAAGACATTTGCAGAGCGCATCTGCCTGCGTTGCACACTCCAACTAATTATAAGTAAGCCATTATACTAGCAAACACTCAGTGTACCTAGTGGCATCCTATACGTGGCTATTGGACCTTGCTATAGTCCCACTAGTGCCAAGACATTTGCAGAGCGCATCTGCCTGCGTTGCACACTCCAACTAATTATAAGTAAGCCATTATACTAGCAAACACTCAGTGTACCTAGTGGCATCCTATCTGTGGCTATTGGACTTTGCTATAGTCCCACTAGTGCCAAGACATTTGCAGAGCGCATCTGCCTGCGTTGCACACTCCAACTAATTATAAGTAAGCCATTATACTAGCAAACACTCAGTGTACCTAGTGGCATCCTATACGTGGCTATTGGACCTTGCTATAGTCCCACTAGTGCCAAGACATTTGCAGAGCGCATCTGCCTGCGTTGCACACTCCAACTAATTATAAGTAAGCCATTATACTAGCAAACACTCAGTGTACCTAGTGGCATCCTATACGTGGCTATTGGACCTTGCTATAGTCCCACTAGTGCCAAGACATTTGCAGAGCGCATCTGCCTGCGTTGCACACTCCAACTAATTATAAGTAAGCCATTATACTAGCAAAAACTCAGTGTACCTAGTGGCATCCTATCTGTGGCTATTGGACTTTGCTATAGTCCCACTAGTGCAAAGACATTTGCAGAGCACGTCTGCCTGCATTGCACACTCCAACTTTTTTAAACTAAGCAATTTTACTAGCAAACACTCAGTGTACCTAGTGGCATCCTATACGTGGCTATTGGACTTTGCTATAGTCCCACTAGTGCCAAGACATTTGCAGAGCGCATCTGCCTGCGTTGCACACTCCAACTAATTTTAACTTAGCCATTATACTAGCAAACACTCAGTGTACCTAGTGGCATCCTATACGTGGCTATTGGACTTTGCTATAGTCCCACTAGTGCCAAGACATTTGCAGAGCGCATCTGCCTGCGTTGCACACTCCAACTAATTATAAGTAAGCCATTATACTAGCAAACACTCAGTGTACCTAGTGGCATCCTATACGTGGCTATTGGACCTTGCTATAGTCCCACTAGTGCCAAGACATTTGCAGAGCGCATCTGCCTGCGTTGCACACTCCAACTAATTATAAGTAAGCCATTATACTAGCAAACACTCAGTGTACCTAGTGGCATCCTATACGTGGCTATTGGACTTTGCTATAGTCCCACTAGTGCCAAGACATTTGCAGAGCGCATCTGCCTGCGTTGCACACTCCAACTAATTATAAGTAAGCCATTATACTAGCAAACACTCAGTGTACCTAGTGGCATCCTATACGTGGCTATTGGACCTTGCTATAGTCCCACTAGTGCCAAGACATTTGCAGAGCGCATCTGCCTGCGTTGCACACTCCAACTAATTATAAGTAAGCCATTATACTAGCAAACACTCAGTGTACCTAGTGGCATCCTATCTGTGGCTATTGGACTTTGCTATAGTCCCACTAGTGCCAAGACATTTGCAGAGCGCATCTGCCTGCGTTGCACACTCCAACTAATTATAAGTAAGCCATTATACTAGCAAACACTCAGTGTACCTAGTGGCATCCTATACGTGGCTATTGGACTTTGCTATAGTCCCACTAGTGCCAAGACATTTGCAGAGCGCATCTGCCTGCGTTGCACACTCCAACTAATTATAAGTAAGCCATTATACTAGCAAACACTCAGTGTACCTAGTGGCATCCTATACGTGGCTATTGGACTTTGCTATAGTCCCACTAGTGCCAAGACATTTGCAGAGCGCATCTGCCTGCGTTGCACACTCCAACTAATTTTAACTTAGCCATTATACTAGCAAACACTCAGTGTACCTAATGGCATCCTATACGTGGCTATTGGACTTTGCTATAGTCCCACTAGTGCCAAGACATTTTCAGAGCGCATCTGCCTGCGTTGCACACTCCAACTAATTATAAGTAAGCCATTATACTAGCAAACACTCAGTGTACCTAGTGGCATCCTATACGTGGCTATTGGACTTTGCTATAGTCCCACTAGTGCCAAGACATTTGCAGAGCGCATCTGCCTGCGTTGCACACTCCAACTAATTTTAACTTAGCCATTATACTAGCAAACACTCAGTGTACCTAGTGGCATCCTATACGTGGCTATTGGACTTTGCTATAGTCCCACTAGTGCCAAGACATTTGCAGAGCGCATCTGCCTGCGTTGCACACTCCAACTCATTATAACTAAGTTGCATTGTCAGGGATATTTATTCTTTATTATTCTGCTGTTAATAAAGCTAGACCACCACTGCAATCTTCACCACCTCTCAATTTTTACTACCACATTTTCAGTCCACAATCTTGTCGCAATCAACATGAGTGGCAAAATGACAGATGCTGGTGGAAAGGGGAAGAGGCGTGGTGGAAAAGGCAAAAAAGGTTTTGTCTGTGGGGAAAGTGGCAAAGCTCCATTATCATCTGCTGAAGATAGACCATCTACCAGAAAAAGTAAGATGTCTACTACTTACCGTGGACAATCCGATGTGCTCCCTTTTTTACGGACACGAACAACAGGAAGAAAGGTAGATGATGGGCAAAAAAGGAAAATGCTTGAATGGATCTCAAGTGGTCCAACAAGTGCCCTCTCAGCCACTTCAAGTACCGCATCCAAAAAACACCAGTCCTCTGAGTTGTCATCCCAATCACACTTGATTTCTCCCAGCTCTGAAGTCTCCATCAGCCCTGCACAGTATGGTGGAACTGAGATGGCTGAGTCTGCAGAGCTGTTCAGTCACACTATAGCCTGGGAATCAGAGGTCTGCTCCCAAGCTACAGTGAGTACAGAACAGGAAATGGTCTGCAGTGATGCCCAGAACCTTTGTGACTCTGATTCAGGCCGTGAGGACCAAGTTTCTGAGCATAATGTTGACCCTTTGTCACAAACTGTAACACCTGTGGTTATAGACAATGAGGAACATACTGATGAAGATGAGACGCAGATACCCGATTGGGATGACAACTTAAATATTCGGTCAGGGCAAGAAGAGGCTCGGTCTGAGGGGGAGGGGAGTGCAAACACAACAATTGATGATGAAGTTCTAGATTCCACCTACTGTCAACCCCCAGTCAGGCACTCGAGGAGGTCAACAGAGGCGGTGGAGGAGGATGCAACCGACGACGAAGTTACCTTGCGCCTTCCTGGACAGAGTCGGAGCACTGGTAGCACGTCTACAACTGCATCCTCAGCCACCACTCTGCCTATGAGCATTATTCGGGGTGGATCAACAGGTCGCATGGCCTCTAAGCCTTGCCTAGCGTGGTCCTTTTTTGACATAGAAAAAGATCGCCCAAATCATGTGATATGTAAAATTTGTCATGATTCTCTTAGTAGAGGTCAAAACCTCAGCAGTTTGACAACTTCTTCCATGAATCGTCACATGAATAAATATCATAGGTCCCGGTGGGAAGCTCACTGTGCTGCAATGCTGCAAGAGCGAACCATCCACCGCCCGCCCCTTCCAGTGCATCCGCGCGCTCTTCATCTTCTAGGACTGTGGGGACAGCTGTCACACCTGTTTTTCCACGCCAAACTTCCACCACTGTAACCGCAACAGGCAGTTTGCTTGTAAGGTCGTCAGTTGGTTTGGAAGGGGAAACAAGTGAGTGTGTACAGCTCTCTCAGACATCGATAGCACCAACGTTGGATGAAGGCAACATCATGTCTCCGCCTGCACTTTCCTCACAAACCTGCATTTTTCCAGGGACACCCTACTCAACACCGTCTACACACAGCAGCCAGATCTCTGTCCATCAGATGTGGTCAAATAAAAGGCCACTTCCTCCGACCCATGACAAAGCTAAGAGGTTGACTCTATCCCTCTGTAAGCTGTTGGCTACCGAAATGCTGCCTTTCCGCCTAGTGGACACACAGGATTTTAGAGACCTTATGTCTGTCGCTGTGCCCCAGTACCAGATGCCTAGTCGCCACTACTTCTCTAAGAAAGGTGTGCCCGCGCTACACCAGCATGTCGCACACAACATCACCGCTTCCTTGAGAAACTCTGTGTGTGAACGGGTGCATTTCACCACCGATACTTGGACCAGTAAGCATGGACAGGGACGTTACATGTCGCTAACTGGGCACTGGGTAACTATGGTGATAGATGGTGAAGGGTCTGCTGCACAAGTCTTGCCGTCCCCACGACTTGTGTGTCAATCCTCTGTCTGTCCAAGTTCCGCCACAGCTTCTGCATCCTCCACCTCATCTGGGTCCTCCACCTCCGCCCCAAGCCTGCCTGGTCAGGCCACCAGCATTCTCACTGCGCAGAAGGAATCACGCACGCCTCATTACTATGCTGGCAGCAGAGCGCAACGGCATCAGGCGGTCTTTAGCTTGACATGTCTTGGGAATAAGAGTCACACAGCTGAGGAGTTGTGGTCAGCTCTGCGGTCCGAGTTTAATAAATGGTTGTCTCCACTCAACCTGCAGCCTGGTAAGGCCGTGTGCGACAATGCTGCAAACCTGGGTGCGGCACTTCGCCTGGGCATTGTGACACACGTACCTTGTATGGCTCACGTGTTGAACCTTGTCGTCCAGCAATTTTTAACACACTATCCCGGCCTAGATGGCCTTCTGAACAGGGCACGAAAACTGTCAGCTCACTTCCGCCGTTCAAGCGCCGCAGCAGAGCGACTTGCATCGCTCCAGAAGTCTTTCGGCCTGCCGGTTCATCGCCTGAAATGCGATGTGGCGACACGCTGGAATTCAACTCTCCACATGTTACAGCGACTGTGGCAGCACCGCAGAGCCCTGGTGCAATACGTCATGACGTATAGCCTGGGCCAACGAGATGCAGAGGTGGGGCAGATCACCCTGATGGAGTGGTCTCAGATCAAGGACCTATGCACCCTTCTGCACAGTTTCGACATGGCGACGAATATGTTTAGCTCTGACAATGCCATTATCAGCATGACGATTCCAGTCATTTACATGCTGGAGCACACGCTAAACACTATTCGGAGTCAGGGGGTGGGACAACATGAAGGGGAGGAACTACAGGAGGATTCATATGCGCAAGGGACAACAACATCACCAAGGTCCAGACGTTCATCATCACCAACGCAGCAGGCATGGGACCATGGGGAACAGGGATCGACAAGGGCGCATAGTAGCAGGCGAAATGTTGAGCAAGGTGCAGGAGAACATGAAGAAATGGAGGACGAACTGTCCATGGACATGGAAGACTCAGCGGATGAGGGAGACCTTGGTCAAATTTCAGTTGAAAGAGGTTGGGGGGAGATGTCAGAGGAAGAAAGAACGGGTAGCACCTCTATGCCACAAACACAGCGTGGACTTGGTCCGCATGGCTGCGCAAGACACATGAGTGCCTTTTTGTTGCACTACCTCCAACATGACAGTCGTATTGTCAAAATTAGAAGTGATGATGACTACTGGATTGCCACACTATTAGATCCCCGGTACAAGTCCAAATTTTGTGACATAATTCCAGCCATAGAAAGGGACGCACGTCTGCAGGAGTATCAGCAGAAGCTGTTACTCGATCTTAGCTCGGCTTTTCCACCAAACAACCGTGCAGGTGCAGGGAGGGAATCTCCCAGTTGTAACTTGACAAACATGGGACGGTCTCGTCATCTTCAACAGTCTACCCGTACCAGTAGGACCGTATCTGGTGCCGGTAACAGCAATTTTATGGAATCTTTTCATAATTTTTTTAGACCCTCTTTTGCAAGGCCACCAGAGACAACAAGTCTGACACATACTCAACGGCTGGAGAGGATGATACAGGAGTATCTGAGTATCTCCAAATGAACATCGATGCCATGACTGTGCAACTGGAGCCTTGCTCCTTTTGGGCTTCAAACCTAGAAAAATGGCCAGAGCTCTCCAGTTACGCCTTGGAGATTTTGTCGTGTCCAGCTGCCAGCGTTGTCTCTGAACGTGTATTCAGTGCTGCTGGGTGTGTGCTGACAGATAAGCGCACGCGTCTGTCCAGTGACAATGTGGACAGACTGACGTTCATCAAAATGAACAAGTCATGGATCCAGAAGGAATTTACTACCCCTGTGTCATCCTGGGGAGAGTAAATGCTTGTTGATTTGGAATGTGCTTGATGCAAATCAAAACATCCTGTTTGCAACTAGGGCCCAAGTGCTGCCACTGATGGGGTGGGTGTCTGTGTGGCCCAATTTTTGGAAAAAAGGGAGACTCCGCTTGGAGTAACCCTTGCTTGCTGTGTTTTTAAAAGAAGCCAAGATGAACAGAGCTGGGATCAGGAAAGACTTTGCTACCTACCCCGGTGTCATCCTGGGGACGGTTAAGAATAGCGTATTTTTGAATGTGCTTGATGCAAATGTAGCTGTGAAGTGTACAACTGGGGCACAACTGCTGCCACTGAAGGGGTGGGTGTGTGTGGGGCCCAATTTTTGGAAAAAAGGGAGACTCCGCTTGGAGTAACCCTTGCTTGCTGTGTTTTTAAAAGAAGCCAAGATGAACAGAGCTGGGATCAGGAAAGACTTTGCTACCTACCCCGGTGTCATCCTGGGGACGGTTAATTATGGCGTATTTTTGAATGTGCTTGATGCAAATCAAAACATCCTGTTTGCAACTAGGGCCCAAGTGCTGCCACTGATGGGGTGGGTGTCTGTGTGGCCCAATTTTTGGAAAAAAGGGAGACTCCGCTTGGAGTAACCCTTGCTCGCTGTGTTTTTAAAAGAAGCCAAGATGAACAGAGCTGGGATCAGGAAAGACTTTGCTACCTACCCCGGTGTCATCCTGGGGACGGTTAATTATGGCGTATTTTTGAATGTGCTTGATGCAAATCAAAACATCCTGTTTGCAACTAGGGCCCAAGTGCTGCCACTGATGGGGTGGGTGTCTGTGTGGCCCAATTTTTGGAAAAAAGGGAGACTCCGCTTGGAGTAACCCTTCCTTGCTGTGTTTTTAAAAGAAGCCAAGATGAACAGAGCTGGGATCAGGAAAGACTTTGCTACCTACCCCGGTGTCATCCTGGGGACGGTTAAGAATAGCGTATTTTTGAATGTGCTTGATGCAAATGTAGCTGTGAAGTGTACAACTGGGGCACAACTGCTGCCACTGAAGGGGTGGGTGTGTGTGGGGCCCAATTTTTGGAAAAAAGGGAGACTCCGCTTGGAGTAACCCTTGCTTGCTGTGTTTTTAAAAGAAGCCAAGATGAACAGAGCTGGGATCAGGAAAGACTTTGCTACCTACCCCGGTGTCATCCTGGGGACGGTTAATTATGGCGTATTTTTGAATGTGCTTGATGCAAATCAAAACATCCTGTTTGCAACTAGGGCCCAAGTGCTGCCACTGATGGGGTGGGTGTCTGTGTGGCCCAATTTTTGGAAAAAAGGGAGACTCCGCTTGGAGTAACCCTTGCTTGCTGTGTTTTTAAAAGAAGCCAAGATGAACAGAGCTGGGATCAGGAAAGACTTTGCTACCTACCCCGGTGTCATCCTGGGGACGGTTAAGAATAGCGTATTTTTGAATGTGCTTGATGCAAATGTAGCTGTGAAGTGTACAACTGGGGCACAACTGCTGCCACTGAAGGGGTGGGTGTGTGTGGGGCCCAATTTTTGGAAAAAAGGGAGACTCCGCTTGGAGTAACCCTTGCTTGCTGTGTTTTTAAAAGAAGCCAAGATGAACAGAGCTGGGATCAGGAAAGACTTTGCTACCTACCCCGGTGTCATCCTGGGGACGGTTAATTATGGCGTATTTTTGAATGTGCTTGATGCAAATCAAAACATCCTGTTTGCAACTAGGGCCCAAGTGCTGCCACTGATGGGGTGGGTGTCTGTGTGGCCCAATTTTTGGAAAAAAGGGAGACTCCGCTTGGAGTAACCCTTGCTTGCTGTGTTTTTAAAAGAAGCCAAGATGAACAGAGCTGGGATCAGGAAAGACTTTGCTACCTACCCCGGTGTCATCCTGGGGACGGTTAATTATGGCGTATTTTTGAATGTGCTTGATGCAAATCAAAACATCCTGTTTGCAACTAGGGCCCAAGTGCTGCCACTGATGGGGTGGGTGTCTGTGTGGCCCAATTTTTGGAAAAAAGGGAGACTCCGCTTGGAGTAACCCTTGCTTGCTGTGTTTTTAAAAGAAGCCAAGATGAACAGAGCTGGGATCAGGAAAGACTTTGCTACCTACCCCGGTGTCATCCTGGGGACGGTTAAGAATAGCGTATTTTTGAATGTGCTTGATGCAAATGTAGCTGTGAAGTGTACAACTGGGGCACAACTGCTGCCACTGAAGGGGTGGGTGTGTGTGGGGCCCAATTTTTGGAAAAAAGGGAGACTCCGCTTGGAGTAACCCTTGCTTGCTGTGTTTTTAAAAGAAGCCAAGATGAACAGAGCTGGGATCAGGAAAGACTTTGCTACCTACCCCGGTGTCATCCTGGGGACGGTTAATTATGGCGTATTTTTGAATGTGCTTGATGCAAATCAAAACATCCTGTTTGCAACTAGGGCCCAAGTGCTGCCACTGATGGGGTGGGTGTCTGTGTGGCCCAATTTTTGGAAAAAAGGGAGACTCCGCTTGGAGTAACCCTTGCTTGCTGTGTTTTTAAAAGAAGCCAAGATGAACAGAGCTGGGATCAGGAAAGACTTTGCTACCTACCCCGGTGTCATCCTGGGGACGGTTAATTATGGCGTATTTTTGAATGTGCTTGATGCAAATCAAAACATCCTGTTTGCAACTAGGGCCCAAGTGCTGCCACTGATGGGGTGGGTGTCTGTGTGGCCCAATTTTTGGAAAAAAGGGAGACTCCGCTTGGAGTAACCCTTGCTTGCTGTGTTTTTAAAAGAAGCCAAGATGAACAGAGCTGGGATCAGGAAAGACTTTGCTACCTACCCCGGTGTCATCCTGGGGACGGTTAATTATGGCGTATTTTTGAATGTGCTTGATGCAAATCAAAACATCCTGTTTGCAACTAGGGCCCAAGTGCTGCCACTGATGGGGTGGGTGTCTGTGTGGCCCAATTTTTGGAAAAAAGGGAGACTCCGCTTGGAGTAACCCTTCCTTGCTGTGTTTTTTAAAGAAGCCAAGATGAACAAGTCATGGGTCAGCAAAGACTTTATCTACCTACCCCGGTGTCATCCTGGGGACGGATAAGAATGGCGTATTTTTGAATGTGCTTGATGCAAATCAAAACATCCTGTTTGCAACTAGGGCCCAAGTCCTGCCACTGATGGGGTGGGTGTCTGTGTGGCCCAATTTTTGGAAAAAAGGGAGACTCCGCTTGGAGTAACCCTTGCTTGCTGTGTTTTTAAAAGAAGCCAAGATGAACAGAGCTGGGATCAGGAAAGACTTTGCTACCTACCCCGGTGTCATCCTGGGGACGGTTAATTATGGCGTATTTTTGAATTTGCTTGATGCAAATCAAAACATCCTGTTTGCAACTAGGGCCCAAGTGCTGCCACTGATGGGGTGGGTGTCTGTGTGGCCCAATTTTTGGAAAAAAGGGAGACTCCGCTTGGAGTAACCCTTGCTTGCTGTGTTTTTAAAAGAAGCCAAGATGAACAGAGCTGGGATCAGGAAAGACTTTGCTACCTACCCCGGTGTCATCCTGGGGACGGTTAATTATGGCGTATTTTTGAATTTGCTTGATGCAAATCAAAACATCCTGTTTGCAACTAGGGCCCAAGTGCTGCCACTGATGGGGTGGGTGTCTGTGTGGCCCAATTTTTGGAAAAAAGGGAGACTCCGCTTGGAGTAACCCTTGCTTGCTGTGTTTTTAAAAGAAGCCAAGATGAACAGAGCTGGGATCAGGAAAGACTTTGCTACCTACCCCGGTGTCATCCTGGGGACGGTTAAGAATAGCGTATTTTTGAATGTGCTTGATGCAAATGTAGCTGTGAAGTGTACAACTGGGGCACAACTGCTGCCACTGAAGGGGTGGGTGTGTGTGGGGCCCAATTTTTGGAAAAAAGGGAGACTCCGCTTGGAGTCACCTTGCGGTGTTTTACATGATTTTAGAATGGCGTGCCATGCCTATATCTGTGTGTCCTCCTCTTTTCCTTGTCCAGCTGTTTTGTTTTCGCATGAGTATATGTCCTTGTCACTTTCCCATGTGTTTGTGTTGTGTTGTGAGTTGTTTGTCACCTTTTGGACACCTTTGAGGGTGTTTTCTAGGTGTTTTACTGTGTTTGTGATTGCCTGCCATTGTTTCCTATTGGCTCGAGTTCGGTTCGTCGAACGTTCGACGAGCCGAACTCGAACGGGAGCTCCGTTCGGCGAACCGACCTCGAGCCGAACCGGGACCGGTTCGCTCATCTCTACTCCTGGACATAGCATTCGAATTACCAGGTCCCTGAAGGCTGAAATGCGTAGTGGCCGGAAATCATGAACAATTACAATGGGCGTATGTGCTGTAGATCCTGCGTCAGTTGTAGCTTGGAACTTTGTCTTTTCACGGATTTGCCCGTCTCTCATGGTGTTGGGCTATTTTCGGATCAAAATGGTGTGTCCCTCCTTGGCCCGTATCATGGGTTATTTCAGGGGCAAATTTAACTCTCTTAGCACTTTTCTCCTTAATTGTGGCCGTTGAATTGTGGGGTCAAGGTCTATCCAACCAGCATATTTGTTGTTTTTCAGACAATTTAGGGCTCGTGCATAGTAATAATAACACAGGTTTCCAAGGGTAAAAATTTTTGAAAGATGTGATTTTTTTCATACTTTCGATCATTGGACTCAGTAAAAATATTGAAAAATTATCATCACGTACAGTTTTTTCACAAACACTGATTCTATAGGTGTTAGGGCCAGGTGGACGGGCAGACCCAGGAGGTGGATCCACTGGGCCGAACACCTTAATGAAGGCAAGGGGTCCGGTAGCCGGAGCACTACGGGTAGCAGGACAGTCCGTGCAAAAGAGTGGAATGGAGAAGTCCCTGGGACCACGGAGTCACTGATGGTAGTCCGGGTGACGGAGCTCAGGTTCGGAGGCCGAGATGTCAGGCAGAGTCCGGAACCGATGGAGCGAGAGGACGGGTCACCACAGGGATCAGAGATGGTACGGACTGACGGGATGGCAGATAGTCAGCGTTCGGGGTTCGGGAATCGGCAGGACCGGATGGCGAGGCAGGAGCGGCTCTAGAAGAGAGATAGGTAAGTATATCACAGAGACACAAGGAGACCTGACTCCTAGCTTAGGAAACACGAAGAACAGGCCCCGCCCACTTGGACATTAAACCTCTTTATACCCTGTACCTGTGTGTTCAATTTCCTGTCAGTGGACGCTGGCCCTTTAAGAGAGGGTCAATGACCGCGCGCGCGCCCTAATGCGCATGCGCGAGGCCCGGGTGCCAGAAGCCAGGGCAGGGAGCGGTGTATAGGAAGCAGGGGAGCCGGCCTGGAGCAGGGCTGCCGACGGGCGCCGGGAGCGGGGACCGGGCCGCCTGGGGACCGCAGGTGGTGGAGGCTGGAGACCGTGGAGCGGGGGATGTCTGCCAGAGGAGCCGGGGAGCGAAGCAGGGAAGCCGGGGAGCGTGGCAGGTGAGCCGGGGGGCAGAGCAGGGGACCCGGAGAGCGTGACAATAGGTTTCCAAAAGGTTAGAATTCTGAAAAGATTCCCTCCATACTTTTCTGAAGATGGTGCTCTAGTGTATTCAAGCGATGTTCCTGTGCTGATGGAAAATGTAACATTAAGTACAATGTGAGCGAGTGGAGACACGTCATTGTTTCATCCAAAAAGTCTGAAAGCTGTGCTACTGCTCAATGGCAGTAAGTATTCTTCAGTGTGTGTAGGGCATGTGTCGCGGGCAGAGGGGCCACGCACGCTACGCTCGGGTTCGGGGACTTCTGCTGCTGCTGCTGCTCGGTGGCTCGAGCGGAGGGCCAGATCCGGGGACTCGAGCAGCGCTCCTCGCCCACGAGTGAAAAGGGGGTGGTTTGTTTGGGGAGATAGTTAGTGACGTCACCCACAGGTCGTGGTGATAATGGGCACCACCACTGCTGGTGACGGGGATCCCGGGAGCGATGGCAGGGAGCAGCTAGGATGTTGGTTCCCCCTCCGTGGGTAGGGGTTGGTGATCCCGGGGCCCGGTGGCGGTACGGGGAGGCTGGATGGCTGGGGTGTACGTACCTAGGGAGCCCGTTTGCCCGCAGGCGCTGGCCCTTGGATCTCTAGCCTATGGCGGTGGCTTTTTATCCTCACGGTGTGGACGGTTGCCTTCTGTCGGGTCTTGGGTGTTAGGGAACCCCTGGGATTCCGGTCACTCTCGGATTTGACCATTGTCGGCGGCTCCTAGCCTGGTCAGGGTCCAATGGCCCTGCCTTTGTGCTTGGTACAGATCCGCTCATCGGTTCAGTTCCCCTCGGGTCACCGCCCGTCCCCGGTCCTACGGTTCAGCTGACTTGTACCACCTCCTGCAGACGGCCACCACCGTCTGCCGACCTTGCTGACAGTGCCTGGGCTCCTACCCAGACACTAACAGTTTCTGTCCTCTCACTTTCCACTACAAAACTAAACTAACTGCTTTTTCCCGCCTCCGGGCCTGTGAACTCCTCGGTGGGTGGGGCCAACCGCCTGGCTCCGCCCCACCTGGTGTGGACATCAGAGCCTGGAGGAGGCAACAAGGATTTTGTGTGACTGATGTAGACTATCCAGGGGAGGGGGTGTGTGTGATTTTGTGTTTGTGACTACCTGGCTAGTCCAGGGCGTCACACATGCTATGCACTTGGAAGAAAGCTGTGAGAATTTAGACTTTATTCTCAAGAAACTTAACTACAAGGAGCATGGATGGTCAATATGTGGTGGTCTAAAAATGTTCTCATTGCTTCTTGGGCAGCAAGGAGGATATATTAAATACCCATGCTGTTCTGCCTCATGGCAGCCTGCTAATACAAGTAAAATATAATAGTCATTCATTGAAATTTCTGTTACAATCCCTAGAGGTCATTGTTATTCTTTTGAATTGCTGAGTTTCCCTTTAAGCTAAAGGTATTCTGGGTAAGGAATGCCTCCCTGAGCTGAGAAGAAGCCTGCAGCCATTTTTTCTTTGGATTTGTCAGGAAAGGACATGCCGACTTACCTCTCTGTACATTCACCCCTGCCTAGTGTAATCCGGTGAGCAAAGCAAATTACATGTGTTAGTGATAGAATCCTAGATGGAAGAGTGTAGTAAATGCATTGTACATTGTACTTCTACACCTTTAGTGTCATCCCTGTCTTGTTTGTCTAGATAAGATTTCTATGTATTGCAGATGCAGTGACCTTTCACCTACATTCTCGTAAGAACTGCATCTCATGTACTGTTATGCTATGTTAACTCTGTATTAACACTGTACTGACTGTAATCATTTTCTTGTTATAGTTTTTACCCGTATAAAACAGTATCTTGGATATACCGTATTCTGTCTTCAACTGCATCTTGGATATTCCTATATTCACTGTATATTCCATGTATACTGCAATCAAGTTCACGTTACCAGCTAATAAATCAAGGCTATTGAACTTCACAGTCTGTTTATTTGAAATGTGAACTAGGGTTTAGCTGTATGCTAGAGATTCACAGCATTACGTAAAAGAAGGCAGAACACATGCTTTTTGTGTGAATTGGAAAGCCAGGTTAGGACTCTTCACTGGAGCAAAAAAAATTGGCCAACAAGAACATCTTTGTAACCGGGACTCAAGAACATTGTTGCATAAAGCTTAGTTGATCCCACCTAAAGTTCTCTTGCCACCACTCCACTGTAAGCTTGGACTGATGAAGCTGTTTGTGAAAGCGCTACTGAAAGAAGGAGAGATGTTTAAGTACCTGTGTACCAAGTTTCAGGGACTGTCAGAATCAAGTCTGAAGGAAGGTGTGATGCCCTGGCAAAACCAGGTAGTTACAGATAGGCCCCCGCACAACACCTTTCCTCACTTAGGAAACACACAGCCGACCTGAAACCCTAGTCACCTAGGACACTGAAGCCAGGACCGAAACCAGCGGCCTAGCTAATTAAATGATTGAGGGCAGGATTATAGGTCCTATCCCACCTAAAGTCCCTCAAAGAAGACAACAGCCCACTGATAGGGATAAGGCCACCGCCAGGGCCCTTAGATCCCACGGGCCAGCGCCTGCGGGCACGGCTCCTTAGGCCATATCCAGCCGGGAGCGGACTCCTGAGTTCCAGACCAGGCAGTCCACCATACACAAAAACAAGTGCAGAGTAAAGGACAGCGACCACCAGCCTGGGTGGGGGACCTGAATGCAACCGGCCGGGGCGGCAGGCCACCAGCACCTTTGGTTTACCGAAAGACTCGTGTGATTCATTTACTGTGAGTAACCAAACATCCCCCTGCTTGCTCAGGCGCGCCGGCCCTTGCCATCACCATACCCTGCACAAAGACACTGGGCCCCGGGGCAATCATCCCTACACACGGAGGGGTTAACATCCAGCTGCCACTACATCTCTCCCGGGTATCCCATAACGGCAGCGGTGGTGTCCCACCTCACCACACACCGTTGGTGGCGTCACAAACTTAATACGGCCTAGCCCATACATCTACATTCCTCCTTTTATTCGACATGTCCGCGAGACCCCCGGGTCGAGCCACTCTCTTAGAAGGTCTGGATCCGACCAACGGCGGCTGCTGGCACAGGGGCAGCACAAAAGCATTTTTGTGGGTTCGGATATTCAGAAACCCATGAATGAAGGATGACGTGTTTTAAACAATAATGAAAACTGTTGAAAAAAGGGCTTGGGACTCTTTGAAAGAAGCAATAAATACGTTTCTAGGTAACAACAAAGAATCAAAATTTAAGTCCATCGTGGAGAACATGCTGAAACGTTTCAAAGCCTTGGGTTGTCTAATGAATTTGAAGTTACATTTTTTACATTCCTATTTGGACTACTTGTCTGAAAACCTTGGTGCTGGTGGGAAGAACAAGAAGGTTTTCATCGGAATATCAAGGAGATGGAACGACGATACCAAAGTAAATGAAACGTGAACATGATTGCCGGATGCTTCACAGAGAAGATCCACAGGCCTTCTATAAGAGAAAAGGGGGATCTAGAGAAAAGGAAAAAGTGCAAGAATAAATTTCTAATAAAGTTGCAGAATGACTGTACAATAAATAAATGTATTTTATATATAAAATTGTGAATATTTTTGGTTACAATAAGTATTTTTCTTGTTCATGTCACTTGTATGTAACTTCACACATGGATTGTACAAAATCAATATTTGATGGTTAAAAAAAAATATTTATTTTTTTTTTAAATCAGGACATTAGAAAACATAATAATCAGTCACTGGATTTGAAGTTTCATAAACCAAAATTTGACATAGCTGTGTAATTTGTCGGGCACCCACCGACAATAGAATAGCGCCAGATTTAGGAAGCTGGCTGAGGTCTGCAAAGTCTGTAGCCAGGTGACAAAATTGTCCAACCTGGGTTTCTTCCTTAAGTAGTCTCTGGTATGATGATATGGTATAATCCTGGCAGCCGGAGTCGAAATCCCTAGATTGCGGTTATGATCTCCAATCGGAATTGAAGCCCCTAGATTGAAGCCATGTAGCCAAGTGATCCTCTAGTTGAAGCCAAAGTCCCTAGACCGAGTCCACAAGGCATCCTGGTTCTGATCCCCTAGCCAGCTCTTAAGAGCTTAGACTAGATCATGCAACATCCATCAACAACCTGGTGACTCCAAGAAGTCCCCTTTTATAGCCATAACCTTCCCTTAGGATATACTGTGCCCTTATCAGATTGGTTGTACAAGGTTGCTTCTCTTATTGGATGAATTTCAAGCTGCATGGATAATGTTCATTTAAATGATGTGGATAGAAAGACTGAAGATATCTACATGTAGTCTGAAATCCATCATGAATCAATACTATTTTACACAGTCATAAGCAGCCCATGGGCATTCACCTGCATTCAAACCAATAACAGCTCATAGACCAGACAATCCATCTACCACTGGACCAAAGACAGGAAGTTAAATCCACTGCCTGCGGTAACCAACTTAATCCTATAGGCTACTCACACAACAAACCCAACAGAAAGGAAAAAAACATGGCTTCGATTATCCATCCAATGAAAACGCATAACCATTGTGAGCCATTGGACAATGCAATTGGACACTTGGTGACATGGTGCACGGCCCAATGAATCAAGTCTTTACTTCATATTCACGGTTTAAGCCCTTGGGTTCTAATGTGCCCAGAGTACATATCCAGAAAGATTCTCTTTCTTTGAGCTAAACACAAGTCAACAATACATTGTAAGCAGATTCTATTACCAGTCCCACACCATTTTGTGACGCATAATCACACAGTGATCCAATTAAGATTCCAAGTCATCGAACATGTCCAAGCCATACGCAGAGGAGGCAATAGAATTAGGAAGCTCAAAGAAAGGGAATCTTTCTGGATATATACTCTGGGCACATTGGAACCCAAAGGCTTAAACCATGAATATGAAGTACAGACTTGATTCATTGGGCCATGCATGGACATAATGGACATAATTCTAATAGGCAGGACAGGTAATAAGGAGCACAAGTTATATGCTAAAATGTGTTGTGTGACAAGACAGACACAGGAAAGGACATGATAACAGGTGTAGGGACCAACAAGGTGAGACAAGGGGTATCAGGATAGGGTCAAGTAGGTATGAATGTAGTAATGGGGCAGGCATAGAGAATTGTATGTGAATGTGAATTACAATAAATCACTAAGGAAAGGAATATGTGAGTGTGTGCCTAATGTAAACTAATATTGTACTGGCAAAATTATAGATGGAAAGGGAGAAGGGGAGGGGGGAGAGAGGAGGCTGTAATTGACTACAAGGGTATGAGTTATGAGTGATCATAGGGATAGTGTTACATAAGTGGAAATACCTATGGAGGACCGGATGTGTAAGCGCATACCTTATACAAACCTATAGAGTGCTGATGGGTGAGAGTGTGATGTTAGATATAAGACATCCTATAGTGAATAGTGAGCCGTAATCAAGTGCAACAGGGATATTTCACGTGACTATGGGAACCTGGAAGGTAAAGAAAGGGGAGAAAAAACTGTTAGACAAGGTAATCAGACATAATGTAACCAGTTGATCAGACATGATCACCTGGTTTGAGACCCCCTGCCTTACACTATATAGATATCATGTTCATTCCCCATCTATCTTGCTCAGGAGAGCATCTCCCTCCCCCGGCACCAAGAGCAGCTCATACTGAATTGTTACATTGACTAGTAACACTGCACACAGAAATGCACCTTAATATTCCACTGTTAACCCTTTCCTCCCAGCAGTAACACACAACTCCTCACCTTGATATCATGGTGATTTATGGTCAGAATGACTTCAATGCGATCAGTGATTTCTATTCTAGCTCTGCTCACATAGATTTTATATCCACACTCAACTATAGGCCGTTCTTCATATTTTGGGGGCTTTTAGTCAGATATACTAGTTTGTGCCTGTATAGTATTGGTGTAGATGGGAGTGTAGGGCATGGGTTACATGGCACTGTGGTGGAATACTGATGGGAGGTATTGGTGCTGTGTTTGATGCTTCTACTGGGTATTTTCCTACAAATACTGGAACAGCTCACTGCTTAGAATGATCCTTCCCAGCTCTATAATATATTATATATACCCCACAATGCAGGCTCACACACACATTTGTCTCAAGTGTGTTGTAGGGACACAGATACAGTCTTGGTCATGTGACTAAAGGCTACTTTACACACTGCGATATCGGTCCCGATATCGCTAGTGTGGGTACCCGCCCCCATCTGTTGCGCGACACGGGCAAATCGCTGCCCATGCCGCACAACACCGACCAGACCCGTCACACATACTTACCTGCCCGGCGACGTCGCTGTGTCCGGCGAACCGCCTCCTTTCTAAGGGGGCGGTCCGTGCGGCGTCACAGCGACGTCACTGAGCGACCGCCCAATAGCAGCGGAGGGGCGGAGATGAGTGGCCGGAACATCCCGCCCACCTCCTTCCTTCCTCATAGCGGCTGGGAGGCAGGTAAGGAGAGGTTCCTCGTTTCTGCGGTGTCACACGGAGCGATGTGTGCTACCGCAGGAGCGACGAACTACATCGTTACTGCTGCAGTAACGATAATCGAGAATGGAGACCCATGTCACCGATGAGCGATTTTGCACGTTTTTGCAACGATGCAAAATCGCTCATCGGTATCACACGCAGCAACATCGCTAATGCGGCCGGATGTGCGTCACAAATTCCGTGACCGCAACGACTCCGCATTAGCGATGTCGCAGCGTGTAAAGCCCCCTTTAGTGGGAGTGGTGTACAGGGTCTTAGCAGTAAAGAGTATTCCATATTTCTGCCAGATACCCACAGAGATATTGAAATCTGAAAAAAGAGACTTCTGCTCATTGAAGGTAAGAACTGCTCACATAGCGTTCAACTCCACAGCAAACGAGTGCTCTAGCACTGGCATCTCAGCAGGGATATTCCCCTACTACACATGTGTGTCTAGGTCACTGTGACAGTTTACAGGACATAACTCAGGGCACCTAGACAGAAGGCAGAGGGACTACTTTCTATTTCTGGTGTAGAGCTTAGTACAATATATATATATTTATACTATTACATGGGACACATGTACCTTGTATTACCATTATTCGCTGTATATGAACCCCTTTTCTCCGGGCATTATTTGTCTATAGCATTTTTCACGAACCTGAGGCAACTGAGAACCCTTCAGTGAAGGAATTCCACTAACCCTCACAATACCTACCAGGGGCCTCCCTGCAGTAACTCAGGTAGTTGTACCCATTCTCTTTCCGCATTCTATGTGTTCTTCTTCTTTCTTCTTTTTTTTCTTTTTTCTTCTTTTTATTTCTATCATGTAGTTCAGGGGTTTATAGATATATGTCCTGCATCTCATATTTCCTTTAGTGGTGCTTCTTACCCATTCTCATATCATTTACCCTAGTATTTCATGATCCTGAGGCGACTGAGAACCCTTTAATAAAGGAATCCTTTTTCACCTGAATTGTCAAGTGATACTTACCAGTGACTATCACGTAATGTTACAGGTAGTTCCATTTTCTTCCTCTTCTTTCTCTCCTTTCTTCTTTGTCACACGGTCCATTGTGTTATAGCCCACGTGTCATGATAACACTTGTACCATCTTTTCATTTAGATTCCACCTACAATTATTTACCGATTCCAGTTCTGGAATAGGCTTTCATCATCTACTCACTAGAATTCTCAAGTTCATAAGGTACTGAGACATATACATGTTCACACCATTATAAAGAACAAAGTATAAACATTGAGGTTTTTCTCACACCCATGTTCCTGTGTTCTTTGATATGATATGTGTTCATTTCCTTCACTATATAGGATTGCAAGTTTTCCATTTGTACCTTAATGGCAATGACGCTATACAATTGAACACATATCATCCTGTTATCCATATAGGTGTGTATTTACCTGCTTGACTATTTTTGGTTGTTTGATCCAGAATGTTTCTCCAGATAGGTCATGTGGAAATTTTCTTTCCTCAGTACAAATGTTTTCACTATGGCTTTGGAAAATTTTTTTGTATGTGCATCATGGTCATTTGACCCATTGTACTCTCAAGTAGCAATATATTGTACTGTTATGTTGTACTATGTACTAATTACGTGTTTATATGGTTTTGTAACCCTTTATGATCTTAGATAACTTTATCCTTGATAAAGACCTAAAAACAAGCTCGAAACGTTGGATGAATTATCCTTTTGCACAAATAAAGAATTTTCAGCATTCTAAGAGTTCTTTTCTTACGTTATTGATCACTATAGTGTGCCAGAGCTATTTCTATTGAATTAACTCTTATTTTTTCTGAGCACCTGCTATATACACAGTGAGCCAGACATATTCAATTTTCATTCAGAAGGCAGAGGGAAGCCTTAGCAGCTGAGCCTATATCTTGGCTTGTGAGCATTAGAACAGGCCGGCGATTACAGGGTAACATGAAAAATGTCCAGCTTGCATTATGACTAGAACATGACAATATCCTTTTAAGTACTAACCTATGATGCGTTCCTAAGCAGTTGATGTTATATGTTCTACATTTCATTTTCTGCATACTTTACAAGTAGTAGAATTTGCTTTGATATAGGCAACTGGATTTTCACAATG
The DNA here is from genome assembly GCF_048569485.1 of Anomaloglossus baeobatrachus. NCBI lineage: Eukaryota > Metazoa > Chordata > Amphibia > Anura > Aromobatidae > Anomaloglossus > Anomaloglossus baeobatrachus. Next base: position 326,525 of record NW_027445030.1, on the reverse strand, counting down.
AAAAGGCAAAGGATAACGCCCGAAAAAGACGCCATACATTATGTCAGTGCCATCACTGACAAACCTGGATTGACCATGAAATACATCAATCCCCTTAAAGGTGAGTTAAAACAAGTTTTAACTAAATTGCCTTAATATTGTCATGCATTAGAATGACTGTCTTAGGTAATGATAAATATTTTCTACAGGAAGAGGAGTGTTTGCTGAAACTGAAATCGAAAAAGGGAGTTTTGTTGCAGAATATCGAGGTGAGCTCACGTATGCACTTACGATGGTAGACAACTACTCGAGATTTATGGTTGTGGTACAAGTCAAAGATCTAATGGCCCATACTGCAGCGAAGGTCTTCCAAGCACACTTATGCAGACCTCATGGCTACTCAGAGAGAGTCCTCACAGATCAAGGCACTGCCTTTGAAGCGGAAATCTTCAAGGACTTCTGCAGCTTTTACCGATGCAGGAAGATGCGTACTACACCCTACCATGCTCAAACCAATGGTTATCAACCTGCTCAGGACTTTACCCCATATTCCAGATGTGGCCTTACAAGTGATTTATAGAGGGGTAACAATACGTTGGGATCATCGGATCTAATCTCCCTTTTTATACACCCTAAAATCTTGTTTGCGTTAGAATAAACAATAACATCATAAAGGTATAGCAGTACCGTTTCAAAGTTTCGGTGTCCCAAGCAGCATTCCATCAGCCTCTGGAAGGTTCCTGGCAAATTGCACAGCTCGAAGGGCATGCTTTTGAACTCGCAGAGACCCATCGGGGTGGCAAAGGCGGTCTTCTTCCGGTCTGCCTCAGCAACGGACACTTGCCAATAGTGACTAGTGAGATCAAGGGTAGAAAAATAATTTGCAGTTGTCAATGCAGCTAGCTATTCCTCAATACAGGGGAGTGGTGCTGTCCTTCTTCTTTAACAGGACCAACGGAGCTGCCCAGAGGCTACAACTGTCACGGATAACCCCAGCCTCCTTCATGTTGCTCAACATGTCCTTGGTACACTGGTAATGTGCAGGTAGATTTGGCTTATATCTCTCTTTGATGGGTGGGTGTGCACTTGTGGGGATGTAGTGTTTGACCCCTTTTATTTTTCAAAAGTCTAGCGGATGTTTGCTGAAGACTTGCTCGTATTCTTGCACTAGCCTGTAGACCCCCTTCTTGTGATGTGAAGGTGTGGAGTCAGTGCCTACGTGTAATTCCTTACACCACTCCTCTGGCTGACTTGGTGAGCTGTCACTGAATGGGTGGGCTGAAGCAATGGTGGATGCTGCTGTTTGGATAGCATGTGTATCTACTGAGAACAGCTTATCAATGGTGGCAAATCGGAGCAGCTTAATCTTTTGCTCTCCGCAGTTCAACACTCTCATGGGCACTCTTCCCTTCCATATTAATGAATAAAACTATGATGTAAATAGCATATAGATACCCCACAAATGCAGATAAAAGTAGGTTATGGGAAAAGGGGGAAGAGAGAAACAGGAAAATAGTGGAATAAAGTATAACTTCCAGGTGGGAGAGGAAATGGCAGCACAGCCAGTGGAGGTGAAGCAAGGGGAGCCTGCAACTAAAGAGTTGAGAGCGTTATCACATGATGACTGAGCCTGATTGTAACGGGAGCATAGAGGTGCCGATCCTGTCTTACCTGCGTTGGTGTAGAAGTGGGTGTCCTGTGGTGGAGTCAGCTATGTGCAGTGGTGGCCGTGGGTTCTTTTATGTGCGACCGTAGTAATAGCTGTGCCCACTTCCTGTATGGGAGTGGAATGCAGTGAGGCTAATGGAACGCACGCCTGCGCATTTGTGTTTAACGTCGCGCATGTGCAGAACGGAGAAAAGGCTGCGCTCACTTCCTAATGAAAGGGAGTGAGACGCAGCTGGGAAGGGAAGGGAAAAGATTAGGGTTTGGGGATGATGAAAGGGCTTTCTACGGGCAAGGATGGCAAAGGGTGGCAGTGACGGAAAGTCAGGCAGATGGTCCTGTCCTGTCCTGTCCGTCCGTCTTTTTGTATCATGAATTGGAAAGACTGCAAGGGGGAGGGGAGGTGCTTGTGCCCAAAAGGAGGAGTTATTCAGATTCATTGCAGTGGGCGGCGGCTGCAAAAAGTACCATTCTCCTTGTTTTTGCTCTGCAAAACAGCCTTTTCAAGGGTTTGGCTTGGGTGACAAAATGTCTTCTGTAGGCGTGGGTTTGTCTCCCTCTCCCTAAGATGTGTCCGGTATAGGCCAGGGTGCCACTCAAGGCCGTAACCAATTCGGGTTATAGCTTCTCAGCCTTTTGGCTAAGATCAAGTGTAGTTTCGGAGGACGCTACCTTGGTCGGTACTGGAAGGTGCCTGGGATTGCACGTCTGCCGGCCTTGAGGGAGTGTGTGCGCCTTCTGGTGACACATAGCCCTCTTGTGCCTGGACGGTTCCCAGGCAACGGGAGGCGATCACCTTTGTTATTTTGAAGTCCTACTGATAAACAGAAAAAAAAAAAATTAAATCTGTTCTTATCAGTTTAATATCTGATACGTCCCCTCTCTAGGGACCATATATTAAATGGATTTTTAGAACAAGGAGATGGAAAAAATCTTGCTCTGTCCACTCCACGCATTGACCTGGTATTGCAGTACCTCCAGGACCGGTGCACCCCTTCTTAACCGAGTTTCCAAAAGCAGAACTCAATTCACCTGATTCAAATGAGCCTCATTAGTGAATTGAAAGAAAGCAAAAACTTTATATGCACCTCAATTTGGCCAATTCACTTTTCACACTTTCACCCTTTTTTTTTATCTTTCACACCTTTTACTTGCTTTATTGATGCAAAAGCTGTGCCAAATAGCAAACTCATCTCCACTCAACTTGACCAACTCTGCTATGTCCCGTGCAGTATCTTATTCTCAGTCTTATCTAGATCATTTGCAATTGAATAGAATAGATCCCTTTTGGACACATTGGATTCAGCTGCTGCAGTGACTGCAGGTGTTAGAAGATGCAGACTTGGCATCAGGTGCTGTCTATCAGATTCCACTCCAATTAAAGCTTCCATTGTTTTTCGGTGTTTTCTTTGAGCAATGATGATGTCTTTAGTGATCTGTTGGCTCCCTCTCCTGGAGGAAGAGTTTGCTTGCTCTTGGACTTTCAAAAAGAGAGGTCATGATAGACATTTAGCTTCTGAGCCCAATTGGGGACAGTCATGGGTGATGAATGTTTTGCAACCTGCTGCGAAGCCTGATACCGCAATATAAGGAACGTCAAATACTAAGAATGGGCGGCCTATGAAAGAATTAGTACTTTCATTAAGCATACTTAAACGGCTAATTGGGAATAGACAAACTGTAAAAAGCCCTCTGAGAAAGCCCCTCTCTATCCTTTGTCAGTAAGCTTTTCTGTAGTCTGCCTGTTGATGTATTTTCCGTTTGAACAGTGCACAACATGAAGTGACGGAACACTGGCTTGTCACAATGTCCCCCGCTGACATCACAATAGCGCTGCTGCCTAGAAAGCCAGCTGCGCAGCAGAAGTTGCTCTTTGGGTGGGATGGTGGGCTAATGTATCTATTCCTGCTTGGTGAGAGTTTGACATGATCTAGAGCAACGAGTTCCAGCGGCTAGCGGTTGATTATTGGCTGTAATGGGGCTTTCTGGCTGGTGCTAGCCTTTCTTCTTAGCACACAGGAACCACAATCCCTACACCATGCTTCGATGGATTCTCTCATCCCAGCCCAGTAAAACTACATATTTCACACAGTTATAGGCAGCCCATGGGCATTCACCTGGATTAAAACCCATAACAGCTCATAGACCAAACAATCAATCTACCACTGGACCAAAGACAGGAAGCTAAATCCACTGCCTGCGGTAACTAACTTAATCCTATAGGCTACTCACACAACAAACCCAAGAGAAAGGAAAAAAACATGGCTTCGATTATCCATCCAATGAAAACGCATAACCATTGTGAGCCATTGGACAATGCAATTGCACACATGGTGACATGGTGCACGGCCCAATGAATCAAGTCTGTACTTCATATTCACGGTTTAAGCCCTTGGGTTTTAATGTGTCCAGAGTACATATCCAGAAAGATTCCCTTTTTTTGTGCTAAGCACAAGTCAACAATACATTGTAAGCAGATTCTATTACCAGTCCCACACCATTTTGTGACGCATAATCACACAGTGGCCCAATTAAGATTCCAAGTCATCGAACATGTCCCAGCCATACGCAGAGGAGGCAATAGAATTAGGAAGCTCAAAGAAAGGGAATCTTTCTGGATATATACTCTGGGCACGTTGGAACCCAAGGGCTTAAACCATGAATATGAAGAACCGACTTGATTCATTGGGCCGTGCACATTTTTTCTAACGCCCGGTTCTTTTTCGTGTTCACACTATATATGGTTCCACTATGTATGGAGTTCCATTCTTCCTTGTTTTTTATTTGTCATGTTTGTCATGTCTGATCAACTGGTTACATTATGTCTGATTACCTTGTCTAACAGTTTTTTCTCCCCTTTCTTTACCTTCCATGTTCCCATAGTCACGTGAAATATCCCTGTTGCACTTGATTACGGCTCACTATTCACTATAGGATGTCTTATATCTAACATCACACTCTCACCCATCAGCACTCTATAGGTTTGTATAAGGTATGCGCTTACACATCCGGTCCTCCATAGGTATTTCCACTTATGTAACACTATCCCTATGATCACTCATAACTCATACCCTTGTAGTCAATTACAGCCTCCTCTCTCCCCCCCTCCCCTTCTCCCTTTCCATCTATAATTTTGCCATATATACTAGCAAACACTCAGTGTACCTAGTGGCATCCTATTCGTGGCTATTGGACCTTGCTATAGTCCCACTAGTGCCAAGACATTTGCAGAGCGCATCTGCCTGCGTTGCACACTCCAACTAATTATAAGTAAGCCATTATACTAGCAAACACTCAGTGTACCTAGTGGCATCCTATACGTGGCTATTGGACCTTGCTATAGTCCCACTAGTGCCAAGACATTTGCAGAGCGCATCTGCCTGCGTTGCACACTCCAACTAATTATAAGTAAGCCATTATACTAGCAAACACTCAGTGTACCTAGTGGCATCCTATACGTGGCTATTGGACCTTGCTATAGTCCCACTAGTGCCAAGACATTTGCAGAGCGCATCTGCCTGCGTTGCACACTCCAACTAATTATAAGTAAGCCATTATACTAGCAAACACTCAGTGTACCTAGTGGCATCCTATACGTGGCTATTGGACCTTGCTATAGTCCCACTAGTGCCAAGACATTTGCAGAGCGCATCTGCCTGCGTTGCACACTCCAACTAATTATAAGTAAGCCATTATACTAGCAAAAACTCAGTGTACCTAGTGGCATCCTATCTGTGGCTATTGGACTTTGCTATAGTCCCACTAGTGCAAAGACATTTGCAGAGCACGTCTGCCTGCATTGCACACTCCAACTTTTTTAAACTAAGCAATTTTACTAGCAAACACTCAGTGTACCTAGTGGCATCCTATACGTGGCTATTGGACTTTGCTATAGTCCCACTAGTGCCAAGACATTTGCAGAGCGCATCTGCCTGCGTTGCACACTCCAACTAATTTTAACTTAGCCATTATACTAGCAAACACTCAGTGTACCTAGTGGCATCCTATACGTGGCTATTGGACTTTGCTATAGTCCCACTAGTGCCAAGACATTTGCAGAGCGCATCTGCCTGCGTTGCACACTCCAACTAATTATAAGTAAGCCATTATACTAGCAAACACTCAGTGTACCTAGTGGCATCCTATACGTGGCTATTGGACCTTGCTATAGTCCCACTAGTGCCAAGACATTTGCAGAGCGCATCTGCCTGCGTTGCACACTCCAACTAATTATAAGTAAGCCATTATACTAGCAAACACTCAGTGTACCTAGTGGCATCCTATACGTGGCTATTGGACTTTGCTATAGTCCCACTAGTGCCAAGACATTTGCAGAGCGCATCTGCCTGCGTTGCACACTCCAACTAATTATAAGTAAGCCATTATACTAGCAAACACTCAGTGTACCTAGTGGCATCCTATACGTGGCTATTGGACCTTGCTATAGTCCCACTAGTGCCAAGACATTTGCAGAGCGCATCTGCCTGCGTTGCACACTCCAACTAATTATAAGTAAGCCATTATACTAGCAAATACTCAGTGTACCTAGTGGCATCCTATCTGTGGCTATTGGACTTTGCTATAGTCCCACTAGTGCCAAGACATTTGCAGAGCGCATCTGCCTGCGTTGCACACTCCAACTAATTATAAGTAAGCCATTATACTAGCAAACACTCAGTGTACCTAGTGGCATCCTATACGTGGCTATTGGACTTTGCTATAGTCCCACTAGTGCCAAGACATTTGCAGAGCGCATCTGCCTGCGTTGCACACACCAACTAATTATAAGTAAGCCATTATACTAGCAAACACTCAGTGTACCTAGTGGCATCCTATACGTGGCTATTGGACTTTGCTATAGTCCCACTAGTGCCAAGACATTTGCAGAGCGCATCTGCCTGCGTTGCACACTCCAACTAATTTTAACTTAGCCATTATACTAGCAAACACTCAGTGTACCTAGTGGCATCCTATACGTGGCTATTGGACTTTGCTATAGTCCCACTAGTGCCAAGACATTTGCAGAGCGCATCTGCCTGCGTTGCACACTCCAACTCATTATAACTAAGTTGCATTGTCAGGGATATTTATTCTTTATTATTCTGCTGTTAATAAAGCTAGACCACCACTGCAATCTTCACCACCTCTCAATTTTTACTACCACATTTTCAGTCCACAATCTTGTCGCAATCAACATGAGTGGCAAAATGACAGATGCTGGTGGAAAGGGGAAGAGGCGTGGTGGAAAAGGCAAAAAAGGTTTTGTCTGTGGGGAAAGTGGCAAAGCTCCATTATCATCTGCTGAAGATAGACCATCTACCAGCAAAAGTAAGATGTCTACTACTTACCGTGGACAATCCGATGTGCTCCCTTTTTTACGGACACGAACAACAGGAAGAAAGGTAGATGATGGGCAAAAAAGGAAAATGCTTGAATGGATCTCAAGTGGTCCAACAAGTGCCCTCTCAGCCACTTCAAGTACCGCATCCAAAAAACACCAGTCCTCTGAGTTGTCATCCCAATCACACTTGATTTCTCCCAGCTCTGAAGTCTCCATCAGCCCTGCACAGTATGGTGGAACTGAGATGGCTGAGTCTGCAGAGCTGTTCAGTCACACTATAGCCTGGGAATCAGAGGTCTGCTCCCAAGCTACAGTGAGTACAGAACAGGAAATGGTCTGCAGTGATGCCCAGAACCTTTGTGACTCTGATTCAGGCCGTGAGGACCAAGTTTCTGAGCATAATGTTGACCCTTTGTCACAAACTGTAACACCTGTGGTTATAGACAATGAGGAACATACTGATGAAGATGAGACGCAGATACCCGATTGGGATGACAACTTAAATATTCGGTCAGGGCAAGAAGAGGCTCGGTCTGAGGGGGAGGGGAGTGCAAACACAACAATTGATGATGAAGTTCTAGATCCCACCTACTGTCAACCCCCAGTCAGGCACTCGAGGAGGTCAACAGAGGCGGTGGAGGAGGATGCAACCGACGACGAAGTTACCTTGCGCCTTCCTGGACAGAGTCGGAGCACTGGTAGCACGTCTACAACTGCATCCTCAGCCACCACTCTGCCTATGAGCATTATTCGGGGTGGATCAACAGGTCGCATGGCCTCTAAGCCTTGCCTAGCCTGGTCCTTTTTTGACATAGAAAAAGATCGCCCAAATCATGTGATATGTAAAATTTGTCATGATTCTCTTAGTAGAGGTCAAAACCTCAGCAGTTTGACAACTTCTTCCATGAATCGTCACATGAATAAATATCATAGGTCCCGGTGGGAAGCTCACTGTGCTGCAATGCTGCAAGAGCGAACCATCCACCGCCCGCCCCTTCCAGTGCATCCGCGCGCTCTTCATCTTCTAGGACTGTGGGGACAGCTGTCACACCTGTTTTTCCACGCCAAACTTCCACCACTGTAACCGCAACAGGCAGTTTGCTTGTAAGGTCGTCAGTTGGTTTGGAAGGGGAAACAAGTGAGTGTGTACAGCTCTCTCAGACATCGATAGCACCAACGTTGGATGAAGGCAACATCATGTCTCCGCCTGCACTTTCCTCACAAACCTGCATTTTTCCAGGGACACCCTACTCAACACCGTCTACACACAGCAGCCAGATCTCTGTCCCTCAGATGTGGTCAAATAAAAGGCCACTTCCTCCGACCCATGACAAAGCTAAGAGGTTGACTCTATCCCTCTGTAAGCTGTTGGCTACCGAAATGCTGCCTTTCCGCCTAGTGGACACACAGGATTTTAGAGACCTTATGTCTGTCGCTGTGCCCCAGTACCAGATGCCTAGTCGCCACTACTTCTCTAAGAAAGGTGTGCCCGTGCTACACCAGCATGTCGCACACAACATCACCGCTTCCTTGAGAAACTCTGTGTGTGAACGGGTGCATTTCACCACCGATACTTGGACCAGTAAGCATGGACAGGGACGTTACATGTCGCTGACTGGGCACTGGGTAACTATGGTGATAGATGGTGAAGGGTCTGCTGCACAAGTCTTGCCGTCCCCACGACTTGTGTGTCAATCCTCTGTCTGTCCAAGTTCCGCCACAGCTTCTGCATCCTCCACCTCATCTGGGTCCTCCACCTCCGCCCCAAGCCTGCCTGGTCAGGCCACCAGCGTTCTCACTGCGCAGAAGGAATCACGCACGCCTCATTACTATGCTGGCAGCAGAGCGTAACGGCATCAGGCGGTCTTTAGCTTGACATGTCTTGGGAATAAGAGTCACACAGCTGAGGAGTTGTGGTCAGCTCTGCGGTCCGAGTTTAATAAATGGTTGTCTCCACTCAACCTGCAGCCTGGTAAGGCCGTGTGCGACAATGCTGCAAACCTGGGTGCGGCACTTCGCCTGGGCATTGTGACACACGTACCTTGTATGGCTCACGTGTTGAACCTTGTCGTCCAGCAATTTTTAACACACTATCCCGGCCTAGATGGCCTTCTGAACAGGGCACGAAAACTGTCAGCTCACTTCCGCCGTTCAAGCGCCGCAGCAGAGCGACTTGCATCGCTCCAGAAGTCTTTCGGCCTGCCGGTTCATCGCCTGAAATGCGATGTGGCGACACGCTGGAATTCAACTCTCCACATGTTACAGCGACTGTGGCAGCACCGCAGAGCCCTGGTGCAATACGTCATGACGTATAGCCTGGGCCAACGAGATGCAGAGGTGGGGCAGATCACCCTGATGGAGTGGTCTCAGATCAAGGACCTATGCACCCTTCTGCACAGTTTCGACATGGCGACGAATATGTTTAGCTCTGACAATGCCATTATCAGCATGACGATTCCAGTCATTTACATGCTGGAGCACACGCTAAACACTATTCGGAGTCAGGGGGTGGGACAACATGAAGGGGAGGAACTACAGGAGGATTCATATGCGCAAGGGACAACAACATCACCAAGGTCCAGACGTTCATCATCACCAACGCAGCAGGCATGGGACCATGGGGAACAGGGATCGACAAGGGCGCATAGTAGCAGGCGAAATGTTGAGCAAGGTGCAGGAGAACATGAAGAAATGGAGGACGAACTGTCCATGGACATGGAAGACTCAGCGGATGAGGGAGACCTTGGTCAAATTTCAGTTGAAAGAGGTTGGGGGGAGATGTCAGAGGAAGAAAGAACGGGTAGCACCTCTATGCCACAAACACAGCGTGGACTTGGTCCGCATGGCTGCGCAAGACACATGAGTGCCTTTTTGTTGCACTACCTCCAACATGACAGTCGTATTGTCAAAATTAGAAGTGATGATGACTACTGGATTGCCACACTATTAGATCCCCGGTACAAGTCCAAATTTTGTGACATAATTCCAGCCATAGAAAGGGACGCACGTATGCAGGAGTATCAGCAGAAGCTGTTACTCGATCTTAGCTCGGCTTTTCCACCAAACAACCGTGCAGGTAGGGAATCTCCCAGTTGTAACTTGACAAACATGGGACGGTCTCGTCATCTTCAACAGTCTACCCGTACCAGTAGGACCGTATCTGGTGCCGGTAACAGCAATTTTATGGAATCTTTTCATAATTTTTTTAGACCCTCTTTTGCAAGGCCACCAGAGACAACAAGTCTGACACATACTCAACGGCTGGAGAGGATGATACAGGAGTATCTCCAAATGAACATCGATGCCATGGCTGTGCAACTGGAGCCTTGCTCCTTTTGGGCTTCAAACCTAGAAAAATGGCCAGAGCTCTCCAGTTACGCCTTGGAGATTTTGTCGTGTCCAGCTGCCAGCGTTGTCTCTGAACGTGTATTCAGTGCTGCTGCACTTTCCCCACAGACAAAACCTTTTTTGCCTTTTCCACCACGCCTCTTCCCCTTTCCACCAGCATCTGTCATTTTGCCACTCATGTTGATTGCGACAAGATTGTGGACTGAAAATGTGGTAGTAAAAATTGAGAGGTGGTGAAGATTGCAGTGGTGGTCTAGCTTTATTAACAGCAGAATAATAAAGAATAAATATCCCTGACAATGCAACTTAGTTATAATGAGTTGGAGTGTGCAACGCAGGCAGATGCGCTCTGCAAATGTCTTGGCACTAGTGGGACTATAGCAAAGTCCAATAGCCACGTATAGGATGCCACTAGGTACACTGAGTGTTTGCTAGTATAATGGCTAAGTTAAAATTAGTTGGAGTGTGCAACGCAGGCAGATGCGCTCTGCAAATGTCTTGGCACTAGTGGGACTATAGCAAAGTCCAATAGCCACGTATAGGATGCCACTAGGTACACTGAGTGTTTGCTAGTATAATGGCTTACTTATAATTAGTTGGAGTGTTCAACGCAGGCAGATGCGCTCTGCAAATGTCTTGGCACTAGTGGGACTATAGCAAAGTCCAATAGCCACGTATAGGATGCCACTAGGTACACTGAGTGTTTGCTAGTATAATGGCTAAGTTAAAATTAGTTGGAGTGTGCAACGCAGGCAGATGCGCTCTGCAAATGTCTTGGCACTAGTGGGACTATAGCAAAGTCCAATAGCCACGTATAGGATGCCACTAGGTACACTGAGTGTTTGCTAGTATAATGGCTTACTTATAATTAGTTGGAGTGTGCAACGCAGGCAGATGCGCTCTGCAAATGTCTTGGCACTAGTGGGACTATAGCAAAGTCCAATAGCCACGTATAGGATGCCACTAGGTACACTGAGTGTTTGCTAGTATAATGGCTTACTTATAATTAGTTGGAGTGTGCAACGCAGGCAGATGCGCTCTGCAAATGTCTTGGCACTAGTGGGACTATAGCAATGTCCAATAGCCACGTATAGGATGCCACTAGGTACACTGAGTGTTTGCTAGTATAATGGCTTACTTATAATTAGTTGGAGTGTGCAACGCAGGCAGATGCGCTCTGCAAATGTCTTGGCACTAGTGGGACTATAGCAAAGTCCAATAGCCACGTATAGGATGCCACTAGGTACACTGAGTGTTTGCTAGTATAATTGCTTAGTTTAAAAAAGTTGGAGTGTGCAATGCAGGCAGACGTGCTCTGCAAATGTCTTTGCACTAGTGGGACTATAGCAAAGTCCAATAGCCACGTATAGGATGCCACTAGGTACACTGAGTGTTTGCTAGTATAATGGCTTACTTATAATTAGTTGGAGTGTGCAACGCAGGCAGATGCGCTCTGCAAATGTCTTGGCACTAGTGGGACTATAGCAAGGTCCAATAGCCACGTATAGGATGCCACTAGGTACACTGAGTGTTTGCTAGTATAATGGCTTACTTATAATTAGTTGGAGTGTGCAACGCAGGCAGATGCGCTCTGCAAATGTCTTGGCACTAGTGGGACTATAGCAAAGTCCAATAGCCACAGATAGGATGCCACTAGGTACACTGAGTGTTTGCTAGTATAATGGACCTGACATTACCTCTCTACTAACCAGAATCCCACAATGTCTGTCTGCTATTTCATCCTTCTTCTCTGTGCGATTCCTAAAACTTAACATGGACAAAACAGAATTCATTGTCTTTCCTCCTCCTCACTCATCTCCTCCAACAAGCCTTTCCATCAAACTCGATGGTTGCTTACTCTCCCCAGTCTCACAAGCTCGTTGCCTTGGAGTGACCCTCGACTCTGCTCTATCCTTCAAGCCACACATCCAAGCCCTCTTCACCTCATGCCGATTACAACTCAAAAACATCTCCCGGATCCGTGCTTTCCTTAACCAAGAATCATCAAAAACATTAGTGCATGCCCTCATCATCTCCCGCCTCGACTACTGCAACCTCCTGCTCTCTGGCCTCCCTTCCAACACTCTTGCACCCCTCCAATCTATCCTAAACTCTGCGGCCCGCTTAATCCACCTCTCCCCTCGCTACTCCCCAGCCTCGCCACTCTGCCAATCCCTTCACTGGCTTCCCATCACCCAACGACTCCAGTTCAAAACACTAACTATGACATACAAAGCCATGCACAACCTGTCTCCTCCCTACATCTGTGACCTAGTCTCCCGGTACCTACCTGCACGCAACCTCAGATCCTCACAAGATCTCCTTCTCTGCTCCTCCCTTATCTCCTCTTCCCACAATCGCGTACAAGATTTCTCCCGTGCATCCCCCATACTTTGGAATGCTCTACCTCAGCACATCAGACTCTCCCCTACCGTGGAAAGCTTCAAGAGGAACCTCAAGACCCACCTCTTCCAACAAGCCTATAACCTACAACAGCCCTCAGTCCAGTAGACCACTGCGCAACCAGCTCTGTCCTCACCTATTGTACCATCACCCATTCCCTGTAGACTGTAAGCCCTCGCGGGCAGGGTCCTCTCTCCTCCTGTACCAGTCTGTTATGTACTGTTAATGATTGTTGTACGTATACCCTTTCACTTGTAAAGCGCCATGGAATAAATGGCGCTATAATAATAAATAATAATAATAATAATGGCTTACTTATAATTAGTTGGAGTGTGCAACGCAGGCAGATGCGCTCTGCAAATGTCTTGGCACTAGTGGGACTATAGCAAGGTCCAATAGCCACGTATAGGATGCCACTAGGTACACTGAGTGTTTGCTAGTATAATGGCTTACTTATAATTAGTTGGAGTGTGCAACGCAGGCAGATGCGCTCTGCAAATGTCTTGGCACTAGTGGGACTATAGCAAGGTCCAATAGCCACGTATAGGATGCCACTAGGTACACTGAGTGTTTGCTAGTATAATGGCTTACTTATAATTAGTTGGAGTGTGCAACGCAGGCAGATGCGCTCTGCAAATGTCTTGGCACTAGTGGGACTATAGCAAAGTCCAATAGCCACAGATAGGATGCCACTAGGTACACTGAGTGTTTGCTAGTATAATGGCTTACTTATAATTAGTTGGAGTGTGCAACGCAGGCAGATGCGCTCTGCAAATGTCTTGGCACTAGTGGGACTATAGCAAAGTCCAATAGCCACGTATAGGATGCCACTAGGTACACTGAGTGTTTGCTAGTAAAATTGCTTAGTTTAAAAAAGTTGGAGTGTGCAATGCAGGCAGACGTGCTCTGCAAATGTCTTTGCACTAGTGGGACTATAGCAAAGTCCAATAGCCACGTATAGGATGCCACTAGGTACACTGAGTGTTTGCTAGTATAATGGCTAAGTTAAAATTAGTTGGAGTGTGCAACGCAGGCAGATGCGCTCTGCAAATGTCTTGGCACTAGTGGGACTATAGCAAAGTCCAATAGCCACGTATAGGATGCCACTAGGTACACTGAGTGTTTGCTAGTATAATGGCTTACTTATAATTAGTTGGAGTGTGCAACGCAGGCAGATGCGCTCTGCAAATGTCTTGGCACTAGTGGGACTATAGCAAAGTCCAATAGCCACGTATAGGATGCCACTAGGTACACTGAGTGTTTGCTAGTATAATGGCTAAGTTAAAATTAGTTGGAGTGTGCAACGCAGGCAGATGCGCTCTGCAAATGTCTTGGCACTAGTGGGACTATAGCAAAGTCCAATAGCCACGTATAGGATGCCACTAGGTACACTGAGTGTTTGCTAGTATAATGGCTTACTTATAATTAGTTGGAGTGTGCAACGCAGGCAGATGCGCTCTGCAAATGTCTTGGCACTAGTGGGACTATAGCAAAGTCCAATAGCCACGTATAGGATGCCACTAGGTACACTGAGTGTTTGCTAGTATAATGGCTTACTTATAATTAGTTGGAGTGTGCAACGCAGGCAGATGCGCTCTGCAAATGTCTTGGCACTAGTGGGACTATAGCAAAGTCCAATAGCCACAGATAGGATGCCACTAGGTACACTGAGTGTTTGCTAGTATAATGGCTTACTTATAATTAGTTGGAGTGTGCAACGCAGGCAGATGCGCTCTGCAAATGTCTTGGCACTAGTGGGACTATAGCAAGGTCCAATAGCCACGTATAGGATGCCACTAGGTACACTGAGTGTTTGCTAGTATAATGGCTTACTTATAATTAGTTGGAGTGTGCAACGCAGGCAGATGCGCTCTGCAAATGTCTTGGCACTAGTGGGACTATAGCAAAGTCCAATAGCCACGTATAGGATGCCACTAGGTACACTGAGTGTTTGCTAGTATAATGGCTTACTTATAATTACTTGGAGTGTGCAACGCAGGCAGATGCGCTCTGCAAATGTCTTGGCACTAGTGGGACTATAGCAAGGTCCAATAGCCACGTATAGGATGCCACTAGGTACACTGAGTGTTTGCTAGTATAATGGCTTACTTATAATTAGTTGGAGTGTGCAACGCAGGCAGATGCGCTCTGCAAATGTCTTGGCACTAGTGGGACTATAGCAAAGTCCAATAGCCACGTATAGGATGCCACTAGGTACACTGAGTGTTTGCTAGTATAATGGTTAAGTTAAAATTAGTTGGAGTGTGCAACGCAGGCAGATGCGCTCTGCAAATGTCTTGGCACTAGTGGGACTATAGCAAAGTCCAATAGCCACGTATAGGATGCCACTAGGTACACTGAGTGTTTGCTAGTAAAATTGCTTAGTTTAAAAAAGTTGGAGTGTGCAATGCAGGCAGACGTGCTCTGCAAATGTCTTTGCACTAGTGGGACTATAGCAAAGTCCAATAGCCACGTATAGGATGCCACTAGGTACACTGAGTGTTTGCTAGTATAATGGCTTACTTATAATTAGTTGGAGTGTGCAACGCAGGCAGATGCGCTCTGCAAATGTCTTGGCACTAGTGGGACTATAGCAAAGTCCAATAGCCACGTATAGGATGCCACTAGGTACACTGAGTGTTTGCTAGTATAATGGCTAAGTTAAAATTAGTTGGAGTGTGCAACGCAGGCAGATGCGCTCTGCAAATGTCTTGGCACTAGTGGGACTATAGCAAAGTCCAATAGCCACGTATAGGATGCCACTAGGTACACTGAGTGTTTGCTAGTATAATGGCTTACTTATAATTAGTTGGAGTGTGCAACGCAGGCAGATGCGCTCTGCAAATGTCTTGGCACTAGTGGGACTATAGCAAAGTCCAATAGCCACGTATAGGATGCCACTAGGTACACTGAGTGTTTGCTAGTATAATGGCTTACTTATAATTAGTTGGAGTGTGCAACGCAGGCAGATGCGCTCTGCAAATGTCTTGGCACTAGTGGGACTATAGCAAAGTCCAATAGCCACAGATAGGATGCCACTAGGTACACTGAGTGTTTGCTAGTATAATGGCTTACTTATAATTAGTTGGAGTGTGCAACGCAGGCAGATGCGCTCTGCAAATGTCTTGGCACTAGTGGGACTATAGCAAGGTCCAATAGCCACGTATAGGATGCCACTAGGTACACTGAGTGTTTGCTAGTATAATGGCTTACTTATAATTAGTTGGAGTGTGCAACGCAGGCAGATGCGCTCTGCAAATGTCTTGGCACTAGTGGGACTATAGCAAAGTCCAATAGCCACGTATAGGATGCCACTAGGTACACTGAGTGTTTGCTAGTATAATGGCTTACTTATAATTAGTTGGAGTGTGCAACGCAGGCAGATGCGCTCTGCAAATGTCTTGGCACTAGTGGGACTATAGCAAGGTCCAATAGCCACGTATAGGATGCCACTAGGTACACTGAGTGTTTGCTAGTATAATGGCTTACTTATAATTAGTTGGAGTGTGCAACGCAGGCAGATGCGCTCTGCAAATGTCTTGGCACTAGTGGGACTATAGCAAAGTCCAATAGCCACGTATAGGATGCCACTAGGTACACTGAGTGTTTTCTAGTATAATGGTTAAGTTAAAATTAGTTGGAGTGTGCAACGCAGGCAGATGCGCTCTGCAAATGTCTTGGCACTAGTGGGACTATAGCAAAGTCCAATAGCCACGTATAGGATGCCACTAGGTACACTGAGTGTTTGCTAGTAAAATTGCTTAGTTTAAAAAAGTTGGAGTGTGCAATGCAGGCAGACGTGCTCTGCAAATGTCTTTGCACTAGTGGGACTATAGCAAAGTCCAATAGCCACGTATAGGATGCCACTAGGTACACTGAGTGTTTGCTAGTATAATGGCTTACTTATAATTAGTTGGAGTGTGCAACGCAGGCAGATGCGCTCTGCAAATGTCTTGGCACTAGTGGGACTATAGCAAGGTCCAATAGCCACGTATAGGATGCCACTAGGTACACTGAGTGTTTGCTAGTATAATGGCTTACTTATAATTAGTTGGAGTGTGCAACGCAGGCAGATGCGCTCTGCAAATGTCTTGGCACTAGTGGGACTATAGCAAAGTCCAATAGCCACAGATAGGATGCCACTAGGTACACTGAGTGTTTGCTAGTATAATGGACCTGACATTACCTCTCTACTAACCAGAATCCCACAATGTCTGTCTGCTATTTCATCCTTCTTCTCTGTGCGATTCCTAAAACTTAACATGGACAAAACAGAATTCATTGTCTTTCCTCCTCCTCACTCATCTCCTCCAACAAGCCTTTCCATCAAACTCGATGGTTGCTTACTCTCCCCAGTCTCACAAGCTCGTTGCCTTGGAGTGACCCTCGACTCTGCTCTATCCTTCAAGCCACACATCCAAGCCCTCTTCACCTCATGCCGATTACAACTCAAAAACATCTCCCGGATCCGTGCTTTCCTTAACCAAGAATCAGCAAAAACATTAGTGCATGCCCTCATCATCTCCCGCCTCGACTACTGCAACCTCCTGCTCTCTGGCCTCCCTTCCAACACTCTTGCACCCCTCCAATCTATCCTAAACTCTGCGGCCCGCTTAATCCACCTCTCCCCTCGCTACTCCCCAGCCTCGCCACTCTGCCAATCCCTTCACTGGCTTCCCATCACCCAACGACTCCAGTTCAAAACACTAACCATGACATACAAAGCCATGCACAACCTGTCTCCTCCCTACATCTGTGACCTAGTCTCCCGGTACCTACCTGCACGCAACCTCAGATCCTCACAAGATCTCCTTCTCTGCTCCTCCCTTATCTCCTCTTCCCACAATCGCGTACAAGATTTCTCCCGTGCATCCCCCATACTTTGGAATGCTCTACCTCAGCACATCAGACTCTCCCCTACCGTGGAAAGCTTCAAGAGGAACCTCAAGACCCACCTCTTCCAACAAGCCTATAACCTACAACAGCCCTCAGTCCAGTAGACCACTGCGCAACCAGCTCTGTCCTCACCTATTGTACCATCACCCATTCCCTGTAGACTGTAAGCCCTCGCGGGCAGGGTCCTCTCTCCTCCTGTACCAGTCTGTTATGTACTGTTAATGATTGTTGTACGTATACCCTTTCACTTGTAAAGCGCCATGGAATAAATGGCGCTATAATAATAAATAATAATAATAATAATAATAATGGCTTACTTATAATTAGTTGGAGTGTGCAACGCAGGCAGATGCGCTCTGCAAATGTCTTGGCACTAGTGGGACTATAGCAAGGTCCAATAGCCACGTATAGGATGCCACTAGGTACACTGAGTGTTTGCTAGTATAATGGCTTACTTATAATTAGTTGGAGTGTGCAACGCAGGCAGATGCGCTCTGCAAATGTCTTGGCACTAGTGGGACTATAGCAAGGTCCAATAGCCACGTATAGGATGCCACTAGGTACACTGAGTGTTTGCTAGTATAATGGCTTACTTATAATTAGTTGGAGTGTGCAACGCAGGCAGATGCGCTCTGCAAATGTCTTGGCACTAGTGGGACTATAGCAAAGTCCAATAGCCACAGATAGGATGCCACTAGGTACACTGAGTGTTTGCTAGTATAATGGACCTGACATTACCTCTCTACTAACCAGAATCCCACAATGTCTGTCTGCTATTTCATCCTTCTTCTCTGTGCGATTCCTAAAACTTAACATGGACAAAACAGAATTCATTGTCTTTCCTCCTCCTCACTCATCTCCTCCAACAAGCCTTTCCATCAAACTCGATGGTTGCTTACTCTCCCCAGTCTCACAAGCTCGTTGCCTTGGAGTGACCCTCGACTCTGCTCTATCCTTCAAGCCACACATCCAAGCCCTCTTCACCTCATGCCGATTACAACTCAAAAACATCTCCCGGATCCGTGCTTTCCTTAACCAAGAATCAGCAAAAACATTAGTGCATGCCCTCATCATCTCCCGCCTCGACTACTGCAACCTCCTGCTCTCTGGCCTCCCTTCCAACACTCTTGCACCCCTCCAATCTATCCTAAACTCTGCGGCCCGCTTAATCCACCTCTCCCCTCGCTACTCCCCAGCCTCGCCACTCTGCCAATCCCTTCACTGGCTTCCCATCACCCAACGACTCCAGTTCAAAACACTAACCATGACATACAAAGCCATGCACAACCTGTCTCCTCCCTACATCTGTGACCTAGTCTCCCGGTACCTACCTGCACGCAACCTCAGATCCTCACAAGATCTCCTTCTCTGCTCCTCCCTTATCTTCTCTTCCCACAATCGCGTACAAGATTTCTCCCGTGCATCCCCCATACTTTGGAATGCTCTACCTCAGCACATCAGACTCTCCCCTACCGTGGAAAGCTTCAAGAGGAACCTCAAGACCCACCTCTTCCAACAAGCCTATAACCTACAACAGCCCTCAGTCCAGTAGACCACTGCGCAACCAGCTCTGTCCTCACCTATTGTACCATCACCCATTCCCTGTAGACTGTAAGCCCTCGCGGGCAGGGTCCTCTCTCCTCCTGTACCAGTCTGTTATGTACTGTTAATGATTGTTGTACGTATACCCTTTCACTTGTAAAGCGCCATGGAATAAATGGCGCTATAATAATAAATAATAATAATAATTATAATAATGGCTTACTTATAATTAGTTGGAGTGTGCAACGCAGGCAGATGCGCTCTGCAAATGTCTTGGCACTAGTGGGACTATAGCAAGGTCCAATAGCCACGTATAGGATGCCACTAGGTACACTGAGTGTTTGCTAGTATAATGGCTTACTTATAATTAGTTGGAGTGTGCAACGCAGGCAGATGCGCTCTGCAAATGTCTTGGCACTAGTGGGACTATAGCAAGGTCCAATAGCCACGTATAGGATGCCACTAGGTACACTGAGTGTTTGCTAGTATAATGGCTTACTTATAATTAGTTGGAGTGTGCAACGCAGGCAGATGCGCTCTGCAAATGTCTTGGCACTAGTGGGACTATAGCAAAGTCCAATAGCCACAGATAGGATGCCACTAGGTACACTGAGTGTTTGCTAGTATAATGGCTTACTTATAATTAGTTGGAGTGTGCAACGCAGGCAGATGCGCTCTGCAAATGTCTTGGCACTAGTGGGACTATAGCAAAGTCCAATAGCCACGTATAGGATGCCACTAGGTACACTGAGTGTTTGCTAGTAAAATTGCTTAGTTTAAAAAAGTTGGAGTGTGCAATGCAGGCAGACGTGCTCTGCAAATGTCTTTGCACTAGTGGGACTATAGCAAAGTCCAATAGCCACAGATAGGATGCCACTAGGTACACTGAGTGTTTGCTAGTATAATGGCTTAGTTATAATGAGTTGGAGTGTGCAGAGGATAGGAGGGTACAGTGGCAGGATTGTGGTGCTCTGGGTAGAGGAATGGAAGCCTGCCTTTCTATTCCCTCCTAATGGTGAAATGCAGGGAGGAAATCCCTGACCTTGGCTACACAGATGCTGTTGCTGTTTGCAGGACCTGTCACCTATGGCTCTCTGACCCTGCCGGTTTGAGTCCTTAAAAGGACTGCTATAAAGTGCTCTCCCTATGCTGTCTAACGCTGTGTATGCAGCGCATACAGCTGTATCGGCTATAGGACTCAGGAGGACGGAACTGCGACAGTGATGTCTGACACCAAAGACGCAGAAGGCAGATAATGGCGTCCGTGAAGAAAATGTCCGGTTTTATAATGCAGGGACATGTGACATGCAGATCCTATCACACATGCCGTTGCTTCTCTGGCTCAAAGTCAACTTAGCTGTGTGTGTGTCTGTGATTGGCTGACATGCTGGCCCGCCCCACAAGACGCGCGCACTTAGGGAAGGAAGACAAGAAAAAAAAAAAAAAATGGCGATCGCCATTATAGAAACAGCAGTGATCTGAAGGCGCTGTTCACGCACACTATACACTGAAATGTGATAATAGTTTGATTCACAGAGTGACTTACACTATTACAGCAGAAACCAAGCTATGATTTAGCTGTTTTTTGGCTGCTAGAACCGTTCTCGAACGTTTCTAGAACTATCGAGCTTTTGCAAAAAACTCGAGTTCTAGTTCGATCTAGAACATGCCCCAAAATCACTCGAGCCTAGAACTGGAGAACCACGAACCACGAACCGCGCTCAACTCTATCCAGGAGCTTTGGTTCCCTGAGTTTCCAATAGCAAATGTCTAGAAAAAACTCTGTCCATTGGCACAGCTCAGCAAGAAAACGAGAAGACCGAGAAGATATATTTCATTTATCTTAATGCCACCTTCTTAACAGCACTAAACCCTTCTATTATGTCCCTTAGCCTTTTGAGCTTATCCTCTGGTAAGCGGAAGACCATGCCTCTGGTATCGATCTCAGTGCCTAAAAACTGTATTATAGTAGCCAATCAGAATACAAAAGGATGCATAGGAAGCGTGACTTTATTTCAATATTTTAAAACAATCCAATAAAATGAAGAAAAGTCACTCATACAAGATCCACAGAAGTTGTATAATACATACATAAATCAAAACACTATAAGGCCTGTTTCACACGTCAGTGATTCTGGTACGTTTGTGCTTTTTTTTAAACATAACAGAATCACTGAGATACGCAGATCCATTATAATGAATGGGTCTGCTCACACATCAGTGATTTTTCACTGCACGTGTCTCCGTGCGGCGTACCCGCGTGTCCGTGATTGCTGCACGGAGACATGTCCATTTTTTTCTGGCATCACTGATAGGATGTCCATAAGGTGGCAGCAGAGCATAACAGAAAAAGGTGCCTATTGTGCACTGAAAAGACCCAATGTGATGCACCAGACATATAGAGCCCTAATGGATTCACAAATATAAGATATATCATGAATGACTACTGCATAATGAACGCTAGCATGAAAAAAGAAAGGAATCCATAAAAATAAATAATAAATGGTGCACATATGTTAGAGCCCCACCGAAGGACAAAAAAAGTCTGATGGAAATAGAGAGCATATAGGAACAATAAGAATGTGCAACAGAGAGGAAGGTGAGAATGCAGGATCAATCACTGCCTGTCAGATATTAATAATCAGGGAAATAACTCTGGAGCAGACGCACAAATTAGGGTCTTACCTGGTAAGGTAACAAATAATTAATAGTAGTTGCACTCACCTATTAAGGTTGTGCCAGTCACAACCCCTAAATGCACGTTACAAATGACGACAGCCGCAGCCCCTAGTAGAAGAGCAATAACGTATAGGAGGAAAATCGGGTGCGTGCCGCGCTGTCACCAAAGGAAACTGATGTTAATTATTTCATCTCTTTATTCTTTTTTCCGGTCAATGTGTTTCAGAGATCACTGTCTCCTTCATCAGGGCAAAAAAAGAACAGTATGCAATCAAAGGAGGAAGAACCTCTATATATACACATATGGAGCTACGTCAGAGGACTGACTGCTGTATTTCAAATACTGCCGGGATGGTCAACTGTTACAATACCGGCCATAAAAGTTCTCAAGTGATATATTGAGAAACATTTATAAAATCACTGGGGTATAGTGTTTCAAATTTCATCAGCTTTTTGAGACAAAAATCAGAAAAAGAAGAAGAAGAAGGACAAAATGAAAAAAAGAAAAAAAAGAAGAAAAAAAAAACAAAAAGGGAGCATTGAGCTCCAGACCCTGTATTGAGTCTTAGAAGTGTAGTGACAAGTGCATCTGTCCACAACCCTGTAAGGGTGAACGGGATGACGGACAAGAAAAATTATGTTCGTGGCAAAAAATGGTGGTGTTGCTATATAAAATTGCATTAAGAATAAAGAAAGGAAAAATTTCTTTATAAAAGTAGTGAAGAAAAAAGTGGAAAAAAGGGGAGTGTAAGCCATTTTACTAATAAATAGTGATGAGCGAGCATGCTTGTTACTACTCGGTACTCGCACGAGTATCACTGTACTCGGTCTACTCGACGGGGACCGAGTAATCTCGCGATACTCGTGCTGTACTCGTGGTCTTCATCCCTGCATGTTGGCGCTCTTTTGAGAGCCAGCCCTCATGCAGGGATTGGCTGGCAGACCACTGCAATGCCACAGCCCTGTTAGTTGTGGAATTGCAGTGATTGGCCGGCCTGCACAGCGTGACCGAGCCTTTATACCGGCGGGCGCGCTGTGCTCTGCTCACAGCTATCCAGACAGTCAGTGCAGGGAGAGGGTCGCTGCTTCAGGGAAAGGTTTGCGGCCCTTTATAGCTATTTCCGTAGCAGGGCTGCAAACAGTGTGACCAAAAGTCCTTCTCAGGACTATTCTAGTTGTATACAGGCAGGCAGGGTATAGCCAGGTCGGAGTACAGTAGCAGAGTCCTTCTCAGGACTATTGTTGCTGTATACAGGCAGGGTATAGCCAGGTTGGAATACAGGCTAGTGACCAAAAGAGTCCTTGTCAGGACTATTGTAGCAGTATACAGGCAGGCAGGCAGGCAGGCAGGCAGGGTATATAGCCATTCCTAGTGGTGACCGTATACCAGCCTTCATCATATCTGGGGCTGGTGTACACAGTCTAAAACAGTCCTGATAGTGTCAGACTTCTCAGCAATTGTCGCTCCTAAAACCTGTTAGGTTCTTAGTGCGTCCGTGCTTGCATTTAAAAACCGCACGTGTGTGCCTGTCGGTGGCAGCGTACAGGTGCACTTGTGTGCGTTTTTACCAAACTATTATATAACGCACAAGTGTAGTGTATAATACACGTCAGTCAGCAGTGGCTGATAGTGTCAGAGTTCTCGTCATTAATTTTTGCTCCTAAAACCTGTGTTAGGTTCTTAGTGCGTCCGTGCTTGCATTTAAAAACCGCACGTGTGTGCCTGTCGGTGGCAGCGTACAGGTGCACTTGTGTGCGTTTTTACCAAACTATTATATAACGCACAAGTGTAGTGTATAATACACGTCAGTCAGCAGTGGCTGATAGTGTCAGAGTTCTCGTCATTAATTTTTGCTCCTAAAACCTGTGTTAGGTTCTTAGTGCGTCCGTGCTTGCATTTAAAAACCGCACGTGTGTGCCTGTCGGTGGCAGCGTACAGGTGCACTTGTGTGCGTTTTTACCAAACTATTATATAACGCACAAGTGTAGTGTATAATACACGTCAGTCAGCAGTGGCTGATAGTGTCAGAGTTCTCGTCATTAATTTTTGCTCCTAAAACCTGTGTTAGGTTCTTAGTGCGTCCGTGCTTGCATTTAAAAACCGCACGTGTGTGCCTGTCGGTGGCAGCGTACAGGTGCACTTGTGTGCGTTTTTACCAAACTATTATATAACGCACAAGTGTAGTGTATAATACACGTCAGTCAGCAGTGGCTGATAGTGTCAGAGTTCTCGTCATTAATTTTTGCTCCTAAAACCTGTTAGGTTCTTAGTGCGTCCGTGCTTGCATTTAAAAACCGCACGTGTGTGCCTGTCGGTGGCAGCGTACAGGTGCACAATTTGCACAAACTTTGATATAACGCCCAAGTCTAGTGAATACACGTCAGCACAGCATTGCAAAATGCGCAAGGGCGTTGGCAAGGAACAAGGAAGTGGACGTGATGGTGGTGCAGGCAGAGGCCGAGGTCGTGGGCAAGCTCTAATTTTGCCACAACAAAGGGCCACATCTAGTCGCTCGCACATCCTGTCCCAAATTCTTGGGGACCGCAGCAGTACACCGCTCTTGAACCAAGACCAGTGTCAACAGGTTGTTAGTTGGATAGCGGATAATGCTTCCAGTCAGATTGGCACCACCACAAACACTCTGTCTTCCACACGGTCAAGTGTCAGTAGCCGTGATACTGCACCGCACATTTCAGAACCTGATCCTCCTTCCTACCACAAGGCTGAGTACACGTCCTCGGACATTAATGATCCCACACTTGGACACTCGGAAGAGCTGTTCACATTTCCATTCGCACATTCTGGCCTCTCGCCAGCTCATGTTGAAGTGGGTCATGAGGAGATCGTATGTACAGATGGCCAAATATTTGAGCAGCCACGTTCTCACGAAGTTGGCAACGTGTCTCAACAAGGGGTGGACGATGATGAGACACAATTGTCAGGAAGTCAGGAGGAGGAGCAGGGTGCGGAAGAGGAAGACGACGTGGTGGATGATCCAGTAACTGACCCAACCTGGCAGGAGGATATGCAGAGCGAGGACAGCAGTGCACAGGGGGAGGGAGGCGTAGCATCCCAACAGGCAGTAAGAAGCAGGGTGGTGGCTCCAGGCAGAAGTCAGGCAACCGTTCCCCGGAACAACAACACGACACAAGGTGCCTGTACAAATGTTAGGTCTTCCCGAGTCTGGCAGTTTTTTAAGTTGGATCCAGATGATTCTAAAAAGGCCATTTGCAACACCTGCCGTGCCAGCATCAGCAGGGGTACCAAAACTAGCAGCCTGACCACCACCAGCATGATCAGGCACATGTCAGCCAAGCACCCGACTTTGTGGGAAGTACAACAGAGTCGAGGAGCAGTGCTTGCTAATGTCACTGCTACGTCTTCGCTGGTTGTGCATGCGAGCCAATCCCCTGTCCATGCTGCCTGCGAACAAGCCTCCTCCGGTCCTGCACCTGCAGTTGCCTACTCAGAAATAACACCATCATCAAGCACGTCCTTGTCCCAGCGCAGCGTTCAGTTATCCATTCAGCAAACCTTTGAACGCAGGCGCAAATACACTGCCAACACCCCACATGGGCGCCCTGGACAAGCCAGGTCGTCACAGGTACTACACCAACACACTCTACACTCCGGCTAGGCACACCGAAGCTAAACACAAATCCTAGTTGCCTTCCTCCAGGGGCTGATGTCCACACCAGGGGGTGGGCCAGGCGGTTGATCCCACCCACCGAGGAGTTCACAGTCCTGGAGGCGGGAAAAGGAGTCAGATTAGAGATCAGTTTTGGAGTTAGAGAAGTGAAGAGGAGAGGAGACTGACCGTGTCCGGGTGTGTGGCCCGGGCACTCAGCAAGGTTGGCAGACGGTGGTGACCTTCTGCAGGAGAGGCTGATTGGAGTGAACCGTACGGACCGGGGATGGGCGGTGGCCCGCCGGTACCAGATCGGGGAGTGAAGAGAAGCCAGCACCATCCGGCAGGGCCTACGGACCCCGACCAGGCTAGGAGTCGCCGTAAAACCGGTCAAATCCGTTAGCGACAGGAACCTCCAGGGTTTCCCAGCAGTCAAGACCCGATTGAAGGCAACAGCTCACACCGTAGAGGGAAGCACAGTCACCGCCAAGGCTACAGTTCCCAGGGCCAGAGCCTGCGGGCAAAAGGGGCTCCCTCAGCATCCATCCAAGCTGGGGAGCGGGTTACCGGTGGGAAGCCCGCTAGATTTTGGGGGAATAAAAGGGGTCCAACACCACATCCCCACAGGTGCACACCCACCCATCAAAGAGAGCTATAAGCCAATACCACCTTCACATTGCCAGTGTACCAAGTACATGTTGAGCAACATGAAGGCGGCTGGGGTTATTTGTGACAGTTGTAGCCTTTGGGCAGCTCTGTTGATCCTGTTAAAAAAGAAGGACGGCACCACTCCCCGTATTGAGGAATCGCTAGCTGCATTGAGAACTGCAAATTATTTTTCTACCCTTGATCTCACTAGTCACTATTGGCAAGTGTCCGTTGCTGAGGCAGACCGGGAGAAGACCGCCTTCGCCACCCCTATGGGTCTCTGCGAGTTCAAAAGCATGCCCTTCGAGCTGTGCAATGCGCCAGGAACCTTCCAGAGGCTGATGGAATGCTGCTTGGGACAAGATTTTAGGGTGTATAAAAAGGGAGATTAGATC